>NC_060909.1:11353791-11653791 GCF_014805685.1 Silurus meridionalis
ATCCCACTCAGATTGTTCAGTCGGTCATGGCCATACGCATGCTCAAATATGCTGCTGTATGGACACAGCTTCAGTTCTACACACTTTCAGTTCCAGTTTTCACCCAAGCTGTCAGTTTACCTAAACAATGTTTGAATTGTGAACAAGATATTTGAATGGTTTTGTTTCTGAGCAGGAGTTTGTGGTCAAGCTGTCGGGACTGAATAAGAAAGCATATCAGAGCACTTTAAAGGCCATGGAGTGTATGCTGGACCTGCAGAGCAGTCTGGGGCTCAGGGACCTGGCGGTGCAGTATGGGTGCATGGAGGCAGTAAAGGTGGCGTCTCAGATCCTTCAGCGGTAAGCAAGATTGTAATATTTGTGCAATCTAATTAAATTCTAATGTTCATTTTTATACCTGAGGCATGCAAAGTGGGAAGTGGAAGCTCAGTTGTTAAGACATTAGACTTCTGATCGAATGGTAATGCGTTAATATCCTAGCAACTCCAAGCTGCCACTTTGGGCACTTGAGCAGAACTTTTAACCCTCAACTGCTCCGGTGTATCAATGAGATTAGTGTCACTCTGGATAAGGGCACCAGCCAAGTGCCATCAATGTAAATTAATTTGAAGTTTTTAAGCGTCCCTTTTTTTTTTTTTTTTTTTTTTTTTTGAGCTACAAGGCTAATTGTGGAACATTATAGCTACCATATTTTTCTTGTACATACAGCTATTTATATCCCACACTGATATCGGTTATATTGTTTGTAAGACAAACAAGTTGCACAATATAAACCAAATACTATGCAGCATTTGTAAATCGTTTATCTGAAGTGTAGTGAGATGATTACAGCAAACAATGTAACTATCACCTGAATGTGGTTTAAGTTTTTTGTCTCATGTAAAGCTGGAATGTCTTATATAGTAATTTAAATGTTATGGATTTGATGAGGACCCTGTGCCTGCCATGTATATAGTCCTGATGCTAACATGGCGTTAAAGCTAAACAAACAAACAAACAAACGTGCCAGTGAAGGTAAGGTAATGCAGTAATCATGATTTACAAACCATAATCCATGTTGTACTACATTCTGCTTCGTGTTTCAGGTATCAGGCCAGTTTACCTGCCGCTCAGCAGCAAGATCTTGATCTGTCCAAAGCCCTGTTCACTACAGCTGCTCTCTTCACTGCCTGCAAGTTAGTACCACACAACACATTACCTCTGTGTGTACTGTAGAATAGAAAAGAGAGTCTGTTGTTGATTATAAGTTATAAATTGCTTTGGTATAATCACTTCAATCCAGTCTATAATACAGAACCATGGTGTTGAATATTTTTTTTTTATAGCATCACTCCACATTGTGTTTGATTCCTCGCATATACAATAGAAACCGCTATTTTGCCTGTTTTGTTTTCATATGCGATCTGTACCGATACTACAAAAGTGTTCAGAATTTAATAAGAACTTGACCACATGACTGAAAAAAATAAACACGACACCCATATATTATTGAATATGAAGGATAAATGTAAAAAGCCTGTAATCATTTTTATGCTATTTAGACTTTCATTTCCAAAAATGGATATTTTCCTAATCAAATGCCAGACTTTTCCACCTGTTTCAGATCCAATTGAATTTTATTTTACTAATATTAGATCCATATTTTTCCCCTCTGATACCAGACCTGGTTATTGTGCCATTGGTGTATCTGCCTGATGATAAGCTGCAAGTTTAGGAGCGCTACTTTCAGGGCTGCTGTTATAGAAAATGAATGCACACCTCCTGACCAATCAGAATTAAGTAGCTGTTGGATTTAAATCATGTCTCTGCTTCTTGTAACATGTGAGGATGTGTTTCCGCTTATTTCACCATTCTGTAATACCTCTGCAGCTTTAAACCTGCGGCTGCCACATGCTGTGATTTGAGAAGGTGTAAGGAGTGGGGGGAAAAAAAAAAAAATCACTAACACAGGGACTGATATTTACTTTGAAGGTGCCTGAAAATCAGAGTTGATAAGAAGCTGGCATCTTCCTCTGGAACGAAGAAGGCCGTGTTTGACAGGCTGTGTGCGCAGCTTCTGAAGCTTGGCCAAGAAATTTGCAGTGAGTACAGTTTTTCTATTTCTTTCTTTCTTTCTTGTAAATAAATTACTGTTTTAGAAATGTCTGTGGGGGGAAGAGAAAAAAAATCGACTTCACACAGGGAGCAGTTCAAAATGATTTGCATCATGTGGCCATTTGCTACAGTTGTCATGGACACGGATCAAATAAGCTTAATGTTTTAATGTTCTACAACTAACCAGGATCTCAGACTTGAATAAACTGTTGGAACTTTGTTTTTAAAAGGCAGAGGGACTGAGCTGGGAACGATATGTTCCAAGTTATTGCAATAATTGATGAAGATGGAAATGTGTTGTGAGATGTTTAATAGAGATGGCAGTGGGGTTTATGCAGACCTTCAGTAACTACAGGAAAATAAAGTTGCTTAGTCACACCATGAAGGTTTGTAAAAGAGTAGTGGAAGCCAGGCTGAGAGAAGAGGTGACCATCAGTGAGCAATAGTATGGCTTCATGTCGAGGAAGAGCACCACAGATGCCTTATTTGCTTTGAGAATGTTGAAGTATAGAGAAGGTCAGAAGGAGTTGCATTGTGTGTATATAGAGAAATCATACGACAGGGTGGAGAGAGGAGGGGGGTATGAGGAATCAGGTGTGTCGGAGAAGTATGTGAGGGTGGTGCAGGACATGTATGAGGACAGTGTGACGGCCTGGGGTCAACAGTGCAAAGTAATGGAGAGTGTTAGAGAAGTGAGGAAAAGAGTGCAGATAGGGAGGAGTGGGTGGAGAAGAGTGATAGCAGGAGTGATTTGTGATAGAAGAGTATCTGCGAGAGTGAAAGAGAACGTTTATAGGACTGTGGTGAGACCTGTGATGTTGTACGGTTTAGAGACAGTGGCACTGACTAAAAGACAGGAGACAGTAGCAGAGCTGAAGATGTTAAGGTTTTCGTTGGGAGTGACGACGATGGACAGTATTAGAAATGAGTTTATTAGTGAGACCGCGCATGTAGGACGTTTTGGAGACAAGGTGAGGGAGGCGGGATTGAGATGGTTTGGACATGTGCAGAGGAGGGACATGGAGAGTATATAGGAAGAAGAATACTGAGGATGGAGCCACCAGGAAGGAGGAAAAGAGGAAGACGAAGGAAGAGGTTTATGGATGTGGTGAGGAAAGACATGCAGGTAGTTGGTGTGAAAGAGGCAGATGTGGAGGACGGATGATCCTAACGGGAGCAGCGGAAAGAAATAAAATGGCATTTATTTAATGTTTGATGAAACAAGTTGGTTTCTGTTCTCTTTTTACTTTTATAGCAGCTGCCACTGGGAGAAAATTAAAACTAGCCATATTAACACTGAAAGTGATTTTTAATGTTATGTGCTCTGCTATCTTTAATTAGTTATTTTTGGAATTTCGTTTGAAGCAAGAACTGTTGTTCAGGCATAAATCTTTAAAATGTCCTTAGACATTTGTCTCTCTCTGTCTCTGTCTCTCTCTCTCTCTCTGATAACTCTTCAGTAAAGGAACAGATCAAACCAACACAGAAGAGACAGAAGACTTTGACGGAGACACTGCAGGAAGCAGAGGAGGGTGAGGGGATAAAGTCTGGTATTTTCTTATCCGATGCTGTGTTAGAGGAATGTTGTAATTCATATCAGTGCAGTTTAATTAATTAAGAAAACTCATTTGTATTAGATTTGAGTTTAATTTCTTCCCCATTCAGGGTCTTTGTCTATTAAATTGAATATTATTAATATTCTCGTAAAAGGAGAAGGAAAACCTGGGCGGACCTGGAGATATTCCCTCATCTCTGTGCATATAAATGTGTTTTTCCTCATTTTACTCACTCTTTTCTTTTCTCTTCAGTCATTATTGGTTATTCATTCATGCTAAGATTTACTCACTCACTCGTGTCCTTCCTTTCTTTCTTTCTTACTCTCTCTCTTCCCCCTTTCATTCAGTCATTGAGTCCCTCTTTCTGCCTCCTTTGCTCTCATTCACTTATTGTCTCCCTTTGTATTCTTTCCCTCTTTTAATTTCTTCCTCACATTCTCCAATATTTACTTTTTCTTCTTATGCTCTCACTCACTCAGCTATTACTTCCCTCCTTTTCTCTTAATCAATTATTCTCTCCCTTCTCTCTTTTTCACCCAGTCCCTTACTTCTCTTTTACTCACTGATTTTCTCCTTCTCTCTCCTCCTTTTTTTTTCTTCTCAATTTCTAACTTTCCTGCTTTCTCCATCTGTTCCTTACTCCCTCATTCACTCACACACCCATACCTTCACATGCTTATTCACCTGTTCAAATTACTGTTGCCTCTTCTCTCACTCACTCTCTTGTATATGAATAGTTTTGTAGTTGAGCAAAGGTATCCTGAAAAATAAATGAGTCCTAAATGAAGTTTGCATCTCAAGAGACATACATCTTTAAGGCTAAAATCCTGAATTTAACAACACCCCCTCTCTCTCTCTCTCTCTCTCTCTCTTTTTTTTTCCCCTTCCTCTCTCTTCCTCCCTCTCTCAGATGATGGCTTGCCAACATCTCCTAAGCAACAGCGAGAACCGGCACTAAGGGAAGATGAGTGTGAGGAAGAGACGAAACAAAATTATGAGGAATGGAAGAAAAAAATTTTGGAAAACGCTCTGAAAGCCAAAAGTAGTGCATAGTGATTTCTATACCTGTTAGACTTTTTTTATTTTTAGTTATTATTTATGTCCTGTTTTCATTTTTAAAATGTTCTTGTATTTTGAATTTAGTTTTCCCTAAGTATCCTTTTAGTGTGTGTGTGTGTGTGTGTGTGTGTGTGTGTGTGTGTGTGTGTGTGTGTGTGTGTGTGTGTGTGTGTGTGTGTGTGTGTGTGTGTGTGTGTGTGAGGGAGAGACAAACCTGACCTGTGTACAGATATTCTCTCAATTGCATTGACTGGGAAGATTTTTTTAGACATGTCTTTATGAATGAGCCATTTAGTTGTCTGAATGGTTTGATGATGATGATGATGATTATGATATTCATTGTTCATGTGTAGACTGGTGCTTTTTAATCAACTCCCTCATTACTTGAGACTCATTCACATCAAGTGTCTTGTGTGGCAGTGCGAAGAGGTTGATGTGAGCATTTGTAATCAGTCACACAATTTTGTGTGCGCTCATCTTTAAAGTACATTCTGCTGCATGATGTTCAACACATTCTGTACTGCTATTTTAATTAAACTAAATGAACAAGTCCTGTTTGTGTGTGTGTGATGTCTTAACAGTAGAACTTACAAGTTGGGAAAGAATGACCTCTTTGTAAAGAGCCATTAACATTATTCAGTGGTGGACAGTAGTAAAGTAAATGTAACTGGTTACTGTACTTAAATAGCTTTTACATATATCTGTACTTATGTATTTTTATTTGGGTAAACTTTTACTTTAACTTCACTAATTTCCGAGTTAAATATCTCACTTTTTTAAATATTACATTTTATAATACTATATTTTACATTTTGCAAAATCATTTGTTCCTTTTTATTTATAAGTGGATGAAAATGTAACTGGTCAAACACACTGCACCAATGAGGGTTGGGCATTTTACAGAATGCTGGTGTCTTACGGGGTTGGCATTGGTCAGAAGATGATAAATTATTTCGAAAATAGAATAGCGAACTGTTTTTGAATATTTGCATATTCATAGCCCTTTAATTTTTTTGATGAAGGTTTTTGTGCTTTATTGATATGTACAGACACTTTTGATGTAAATGACAAATTATTAAGTCTTTTTTTTTTTTATTATTTAAACTATTATATTACCAGGATGTAAAATACTGAATGTATGTATAATGTGTTTATTAGCTATGAATTGGAAGCTGACATGACGTTCATTTCCCTTGGCTGCATACTTCGTCTTCACGGGAGGTAATTTATTTCTGGGGAAAAAAAATGTCCACCACATCTCCAAAAGTGTATAGATGAGTTTATTGCAGAATTGAACAAGTGTGTCACAAGAGGAAAGAAGCAAGTAAAAGAAAACAACTTGTAGGCTTGTAAATGAGTTTTTAACTATCGTGAGGTAAGAGAGGGTAATTTGGAATATCAGAATATGAAAAAAAAAACACCTTCACAGAAGGGAGAATTAGTTTTCCATGAGTGTGCGATAGTTTTTTGGTTGTGGTAAAAACAAAAAAATGTGGACACTGAATCATCACATTACTACAATAAAAATGAAACTACAATGAAATGATTTTCAATCAGCTGCTCTTTCTTTGATTAACTAAAATACAATAAAATCATCCACTCAACATGGTGCCAGTCTGTGCCATGTTCATTGCCCCATCATCTTCACACACTTCACACAGCCTCGGTGAAGCTGTTATGAGCAGAAGAAGAAAGGAATGTTCATCTTTTCCTCCTCGGTCCTGTATTTTTGTAAGAATCACAGCACACTGATGGATCTGCTCTGCTGGAACCTTTTAAGCCGGTTGGCTGCCGTCACCGCATTGAAGTGTTTCTGTAAAAATGGTTGACGTGTTGTGATTACTGGACGTGTCACACCATTTCAGTTTACATTTAAATTCTTTCAACATTTTCTTTCTCCTAAGTGGCTTATATATAAGAGAGAGTCTAATACAGTGATTGTTCTGTTATGCTGGGAATGAGCTCTGACAGCAACAGTGGGTGGGGTAACCCTAACCCTAACCCACCCAAAAGGCGTCTTACCCACCCAATCAGAGTTTGATTTTATATTTTTTAGCCAAATGGAGAAATAGTTTGTCTACATTTTTCTGTTTGTAATTGTTGGGAGCAGCTAACCAATGCTCATTTTACCAACATTAAATTTTATTACACTTTATTCAACTGCCATTACACCTTGACATGTGTGATGTATGATTTAAGCAAGGCTAGTGCTGCGTATGTCTTTAGCGATGCCCCTGTTAGCACATCAGAGGCTATGGCTAATAAAGCACTGCTCCTACTCAGTCCTAGATAGATATATATATTTTTTTATCCCAATGGGAAATTTACAACAAGTGCCTAATAGCAGAACCATCTCCTGTGTGTTTCAACCCCAATTCAGGTGGTTAGTGTTTACAATAAAGATGCTCCATCTCAGCCAATATTAGCTAACTTTCCAAAGCGTGCAGCTTATTGATTCTCTCCTGTCCATTGTGTGTAAATATCTGCAGGATTATAAGGAAGTGTTTAATGAGCTGCATAAGTTGTATGTAACGGCCCTGGTAATTGGTGTGTTTTCAGCATCATGTGATAATTACTTTTCCACCCTGTCAAGAATCCTAAACCTCCCTATCGACCCACCATATTACATAAAAGAAAAAGGAATTTGGTGATCTTGACTCATGAAGAATCCATAACAAATACTTTAGACATGGATGAATTTGTAAGGATTTTTCCATGGGGAACAGGAGATTAATGCTGTAGATAGATGACGGATAGACAGAACAGTAGCTAGAAAGCATAAAAGAAAATAGGATATAACTGCTAACCAAAAAAAAAAGTTTCAGCTTGCTTTCGCATATAAAGTAATAAACTTAGGGAAAAAATAATTTAAAAAAAGATTACATTGGCAAAAAAAGAAAAGTGGTTATATAATGTTCTGATACTGTTAGTAATCAATTGAGAAATAAAGAAAAAAATATTTTCAAAAGGAAAAATTACTGAAGCCCACGCATTTTACTGAAGTTTGAAAATATGCTAAATAAGTTGATTTGGTTGATTCAAAAAACAAGATTTATAGTTGTTTTCAAAGTTGTTTTCATTATTACTGATCGGTTTTTAGTTATTACTGTTCAGTATTACTCAGAAGCTGAGCTAGATTAGGTGTTGAGGCCACTACCACTGACTGCCCACCTTTAATTTTTACCAGCACAACCTAATATAATTGGCTAGAACCGGTCCTGCTGGGAATTGAACTCACAACCTTTCTGTCTTCTTTCTTTTTTACTCTCTACCATATTTCAGAAAATAGAAGTGAATTTTGAAGGGAAGAAAAAGCGAAACCACAAGCATGACACCAATTACATTAATAATTAAAATTTACTTTTACTTTTGATATAAAACTACACAAGTAGAAATGTAAAAGAAGTACTAAAAATGTCATACATATTTAAAACCACTTTAAATTTACTCAAAACACAGAATCTTTAGTGCAGAAAGAGTAGAACAGTGTAATGCCGAGCCATCCTACTTTATCCCCCCCTGCTGACAAACCCAATCATGTTGGGTTTTTTTTAGCATTTTTCTGTAGGATGGAGGGTTTAGTTCATTTGAATGGATAAAATGTTTATGTTGAAATACATTTCCTACAGTTTGATATATAAGCCTTTTTTTTATTTCCACTGTGGAACAAAGAAATATAACGTTTTTATGTATGTATACATTTGCTAATGAGCAAAAATTTAAATTAAAATTAAATACTGCATTCTCAAGGGTCTCAAGGGACCCTAAGCACCCCTGGATAAAGAAAATGATTAAAATTCTCATCGAAATATTTAGTTAAATGAACATACCTTCCACTGACGATGAGCTGCTAAGTATCGCTGTAGTCTCATTTGGGATTTGAGACGGACTCGGTGTTGCTTCGCTTTTTCCTCCAAATTATTCAGCCAGCTGTGTTTCATACAGCCTGAAGCGCTCAGTCGACTGCTACAATTCACACACACACACACACACACACACACACACACACACACACACACACACACACACACACACAGTAGTATAAGGAAATACACTTTATTTTTTAGTGTAGTGTAGTGTGAATTATAGATTATAGTTAGTTTGTATAAGTATAAGAGCAGCTCTGGCAATAGACATGTAATGTGCTTGTTTAAATTCAGTATGTTGTTACCATTTCTATAGTAACAGCTAATTCACAGATATCCACAGTATGTGTGTAATTGTTATACACTCTAAAAACATTAAAGTATGTAAAGTATAAGTATTAAAAGTAACTACAAATGCCCTATTTTAACATTTTAATTATTAACAAATTGCTGTAGTATAAGAAGAATAAAACACTCTATGGACATAAGTATTGGAACACCTGACTATCCCTTTACTTGTCTATCCCTGGTTATCCTTTCATTCATCCCTTCTCCTTGAACTAGAAGATCCAAACCTGTTCTAACAAGTCAGCTCCATGAAGATGTGGAAGGTGTTCATGGCTTGAGTGTCTTGGTATAAAGCTCTGACCTCAACCCTATTAAACACCTTTGGATGAATTGTGGTTCAGTGGTTAAGGCATTGGCCTTTAGATTGGAGGGTCATAGGTTCAAATCCCAGCACCACCAAGCTGCTACTACTGGGCCCTTAAGCAAGGCCCTTAATCCTCAACTGCTCACTTGTAAGTTGCTTTGGATAAGGGGATCTGCTAAATACAGTAAATGTAAATTGGAACACTGATGGCCTCCTCACCATACATCATTGCCTGACTTTACAAACACCCTTTGGATGAATAAACACTCCAAAATTTTGTGAAATATCCTTCCAGAAGAGTGGAGATTATTAGATTGAGACATACACATCTTATGGTTATTTGTCTATCTACTAGTGCACTTTGTTGGTTATATCCTTGTAACAAATTCCCACGTGTTTTATTCACACTCTGAGTGTTTTGTACATAATATAACAAAATTATGAATAAAGAAAACAATGTGCCAGCACTAATTAGACCAAAATGACATGAATAGTTTTTTTTCCTATAGTGACAATTAAATGATGTTAATTGTCATTTGAATGGCAGCTCAGCTTAATTAGCAGTGTGGTATTTGTGAAGGAGGTCGAGCTGCCCGCTGTGGATGTGCCATTAGTGGTCATTAGCTAAAAGCATGCGAGACCTGTTAACCTGAAACACACTGGTGTGTGTCTGTGTGTATATATATATATATATATATATGTATGTATGTGTGTGTGTGTTAGAGTGAAAAAAAAGAAAGACAGAGAGAGAGAAAAAGAGAGAGAGTGTGTGTGTGTGTGTGTGTGTGTGTGTGTGTGTGCACGCACACGCACACACACACACACACACACACACACCATCCATCCAATCCTCAATCCGTCATCAATTCATCCATCCATCCATCCACCCACGCATTTTTGCTTGTTTTTAACAAAAAGAAGCAATTTTTAATTAATAATTGTTAGAGAAGGTTTAGATTTAGGTGTATTATATTACATTAATTAGCTGGAAAAAGATTATGTTGCATGAAAGTGCTTATAAGGATATTAAGAAGAATTAGTGTGTGTGTGTGTGTGCGTGTGCGTGTGTGAGTGCGCGTGTGTGTGTGCGCGTGCGTGTGAGCGTTTTGCATTACACGACTCACATTCTAGACTTTGTAACCCCTCTATACCCTTTTCATCAATGCAGATGACGACTGTAATACCAACACTCTATAATTATCCCGGATAGCTAATTATTTTAAGACCTTTAACCTGACATACAGGACAGCGAAGTGTTTCGTCTCCCCTTTAGTAGCAGAGAATCATGTGCCCCTCTGTATAGCGATGCCAGGCAACATGCCAGCAGAAATTATTTTGAAACGTCTGCTATACAAAGTCCATTTTCATCGGACAAAACACAGCAATTACGCAAAGCTTGTGCACAATCAAAAACACATTTTCTCAGGCATGTCTCATTGAAGGGCCGCCCATCTGCGTGTATGTTTTTAGTCACCAGGGAGCGGGTGCGAATGTGAACAATGTTAAAAGTGGGTGTGTGTTGCGTCACTAAGTGCACCCTGTCACAGATCTGTAGAGGATCATTAGAAGGCAGTGGAGGCCCTCACTGGCCCCGGCTGTGCCAGTTGCCTATTGTCTCATGCCAGATGAGCAGTGACGCTCGAATGGCACCAAAAAAGCTCCTGACTCAAAGCTCGGCCTCATCGATGCTGTTAATTTCAGCCTTCTGATGAATGCATCCGGATGTTTGCTGTGTTAAATGTTCATCTCCGAAAAGAGGAAACGTGGGAATGAAAGAATGAACTGTCAGGCTCATGAATATGAATGGAGTTTAAAGGTTGGATGGATGTATTTATGATTGAAGGTGGAAGATTACTGGATAGATGGATAGAGGGATGGATGGATGAACTGATGAATTGGTTGATGAGCAGTTGGCTGAATGCATAGATGTTGTGAATTGGTAAAAGGAGAATCAAATTGATTGATGCAACAATGTATGTATGGTTAAATGAATTGGTGGTTGGATGGGTGGAAAAGATTTAAATAAAAACTAAAAAGATTTTTTCCCAAAAAAAAGGAAAATGATATTAATAAAAAACAAGAAAAGGTAAATGGATTGATGAATTAATATATGTATGAACAGACTGACAAAGAGATAAAAGGATAAATTGATGGGTAGATAGAAGTTTAATGTTAGTGAAAGGATGAACAAATAGATGGTTAAATTGACTATTGAATGGGTGCATGTGTAAATAAATTAATAGCTGTTTAATAGATGGGCAGATAAATACCATTTTGCAGGGATGAGTAATTTGGCGATGAAGTCTTTCGCTTCTTCTGACACGTTCTCAAATGCCTCAGCGTCAAAGTCCCAGTTGGCGTGAAGGATGTTGTTCATAGTCTCGGCGTCGTTTTCACCCAGGAAAGGTGATAAGCCACTTAAACTGAAATACACATACACACAGAAACGCAGAAACACAGGAAGACTGTTATTTAATACGCTGTCTGATTACTTATTTACTTATCATTACTTATTACTAATAAAAAGCCTCTTTACAACCATTTGGCACAATTAAACATACCCCATCATCCAACCTTATGATAAATGTGTTGCTAACGGGCTGGCAAACTGTTTCAGCTGTTATCAGCAAAAAAGAAGACTAAATTAATGCTTACGTGTTTTCAAAATTGTGCACTTTTTAAAATTCATTTAATAAGTGTGGTTAAAATGTCATAGAAATAAGTAGAGCAGAAGAAAATAAATGAGAAAGAGCAAGAAATATAAAAAATGATTCTCCACACTTTTGTTGATAAAGAAATAAAGTTAGGATCATTGTTTTGGCACGTTGGAGGATCATTTTGTACTCTAAGTGTTTGCTAATGGTGCGTCATCCTCAGTAGCAGTCATCCTTTTCACATGTGCAACTGTGGGCACATGTAGACTTACATAACACTTCAGAATGAGGCCATCCATTATTACTAGTATGTATGTACTGCATAAATTTCACACATAAAAAAAAAAAAAAAACACACACAACCAACAAATAACTGCACTGCTCATTTAAATAGTAAAGCAATAATTGAATAATCAAATTTGTGCCCTGAAGGACATTAAAGTAGGTCAAAACATACATTCTACTAAAGCTTCTCAAACACCTGTCGTGGTGTTTGCAATGATTTCCATGTTACAGTGTGCCTTATAATGGAGCTTCGATGTTTGGCTTATGTTAGAGGATGTTGAGATTCACATTTTTTTAAATTATGTAATTATTTCACTATATATTTAGTGAAATGAGTGAAAGAAATTGTTATGTAGAGCACAAACCTACTGGGAAAGATATTCAAAACATTAAAGTTATTCAGAGTGGGCAACTTTACCTCGTGAAAGTTATGCATAATCAGATTATCAGTTATCTGGGGTTCACAGTTAATTTATATAAATAGCATAAATCCTTATAAACCAGCACGTGATCCGTGACATATCAGGATATATTAAAAAAAAATAGTATGCCAACACTAAATTCTGTACACAGCTTGCCAAGACAAGGCATAGATACAAAATCAGTCATGAAATTGTTATATTCACATGCAATGATTGTAGCATACTTTTGATTCATTATTTTTCAGTTGTAGATTAATAAAATAGTAGCAACGTTTTAGTTTATTTGTTGCAAATAATCAGTTGAACCAACATTCATCTATGAAACCTATGGCCCACTTTAAGGAAGCATTAATTATCATTTAAGAAATTATCTTAAGGTCAGAATCTCTGAGACATTTTATGGCAGCTTTTGCATCATGCGTTCAATAATAAAAAAGTTTGTTCCTCGTTATATAATATTTTCCTTCTTTAGTGCATCATTTTTAACCTTGATAATCCAGGACCAAGAAAACACTGTTTTTATGTGTTCATGTGACTACTTAGGCCATGACCCATCTCAGAAGCACTTTGTTGTTGAATTGTGATTGGGGTTGAGTAGATATTGTGCTTTCAGGACCTCTTAGTCATCTCTCAAAGCCCAGAGCCTTTCATTAGAGGATTAGTGGAAGCACTCAGTCCTCAGGCTCAGATGTCAGGCTTTCATTCCTGTGGCATTTGCATTTCCTTTTTGATCTTCCTGACATTAAAAGTCAGAAAGAGCACCAGAAATATAAAATTCAGTTCACTCAGTTACTCAGTACCAAATAGGCTTTTTCTGCCATTTTAAAATGCCGTTTCCCAGATGCAATGCTATTCTCAAATAGGTTTTAATGTATTTTTTTTTCCATTGGGCATGAAATAAAAAAATCATGGTGAAAAATGCCTGTTGGATATCTCTTTTTTATTCTGTAAAGGTTACGGTTTTAGCTTTATGGCACAACATGCACTAGCGTAGATTTGATATTTATGTAGATTTGATATTGTAGATTGATATTTGTCTATGGTTTTGAACGTACAGCATATAAGTGATGACGCCAACACTCCACATGTCTGTAGGGAATGACACAAAATCGTAATTCACCACTTCAGGTGCCAAAAACTCAGGCGTCCCAAAGTTGACCTTCAGCTTCTCTCTGGGTCGATATCTGGACACAAATAACAATAAACATCATTTATTAGTATTCAAACCATCATAAATTTCCCACTGTGTGTCTAATTGAACTGAGGTAAAATAAGCGCTTTGAGTGCTGCAGAAAAGCGCTATATAAATGTAACGAATTATTATTATTATTATAATTAAAATAGCTTTGGACAAAACAGGATAGATATTAATGCAATTAAAGACAGAGCTACTGTCATTTCCATATATGAACCAACAGAGACTTGCTGAAATAACCTCAGAAGGATTAGGCAATCTTCTTATTAGGTTTTGTACATGGATATGACATGCTTATTTATTGGGCTCTATGTATGGAAATTACATGTACAGTTAATGACATCCATATATGGACATGGTCCTCCTTTTTTGGCTGCTCCCATCAGGGTTGCCACAACGGATCATCCGTCTCCATTCCACCCTGCCCTCTACATCTGTCTCTTTCAAATCAACTACCTGAATGTCTTCCCTCTCCACATCCATAAACCCATATATGGACTCCTTACAATGATATTATAAAAACTTTTACATAATTTACATTTATATATTAAGTTCCACATATGGAAAGACACAATTATTTATTGGGTTCTGAAAAGTGAAAAGTGAAAGGAACATGACACACCTACATATCAGGTTCAATATATGATTACATGATATGCCTTCTTACTGGATTCCATATCAAAACACAAACCAAAACACAAACAAAGGCTTTGTAAACAGTAAAGGTCATTACTCCAAAATGAGCTGAATGAAGAAAAGATCTTTTAAATTGTGTCTGTGATGAGTATATAAATAAAAACAGGTGTGACTAATCAGCATTAGGGTGAACATGATCCTCACATTCATCAACTTGGAGGAGGACACGTCCAGAAACGGTGGATGACCATGTGCGTGTGCTGCTAAAATCCAGAGACTCCACCTTCAGAGCAGGGGACAAGACGGCCTTAAAGACAGCGAGGGCCAAACTGTCCCATGCCATCAAAGAGGCAAAGCGTGCACACGCCAAGAGAATCCATGACCACTTCCAGGACAGCGGAGACACCCGGCGCATGTGGCAGGTAATCCAGGCAACCATGAACTACAAGACAACTTCACCTGCTTGTGACCGTGACGCCTATCCTTCCAGATGCGCTGAAAGACTTCTACGACCGGTTTGAGGTGCAGAACAACATGGCGGCGTTAACACACGCAGAGTTAAAACACAGAAGTCTGCTGGACCAGACAACATTCCTGGCAGAGTGCTCAGGGAATGTGCAGAACAGCTAGTGGATGTCTTCACCGACATCTCCAACATCTCCATAAGCAGCGCCGTTGTTCCTACATGCCTCAAGACAACAACCATCGTTCCTGTGCTTAAGAAGTCTACAGTCTTCTGCCTCAATGACTATCATACCGTCGCACTCACACCCATCGTGATGAAGTGCTTCCTTACTGGACTCCATGCAGTTCATGTATCGTCCAAAACCCCTCCACGGATGATGCCATCTCCACAACCTTCCATCTGGCCCTCACCCACCTGGACAACAAGGACTCATATGTACAAATGCTGTTCATAGATTTCAGCTCAGCATTTAACACAATCATCCATCAGCACCTGATTGAGAAGCTGAGCCTCTGTAACTGGATTCTGGACTTCCTAACTTGGAGACCTCAGTCAGTCCGGACTGGAAACAGCACATACAGCACCACCACACTGAGCACTGGGGCACCACAGGGCTGTGTGTTTAGTCCACTGCTGTTTACCCCTCTGACTTACGACTGTGTAGCAATGCACAGCTCGAATTGCATCATCAAGTTCACCGATGACATGACCGTGGTGGATCTCATCAGAAAGAACGATGAGTCAGCATACAGAGAGGAGGTGCAACAACCTGTCTCTGAACATTTATAAAACGAAAGAGATGGTTGTTGACTTCAGGAAAGCACAGAGTGACCACTCTCCACTGATCATTGATGGATCCTCCATGGAAATCCTTAGTGTTCATCTGGCAGAGAACTTTACTTGGTCACTCAACACCAGCTCCATCACCAAGAAAGCCCAGCAGCGTCTCTACTTACTGAGGAAGCTGAGAAAAGCTTATCTCCCTCCACCCATCCTGACCACGTTCTACAGAGGGACCATTTAGAGCATCTTAAGCAACTGCATCACTGCCTGGTTTGGGAACTGCACCATCTCGGATTGCAGCTGAGAAGATCATTGGAGTCTCTCTCCCCTCTATCACAGACATTTACACCACACACTGCATCTGCAAAGCCAACAGCATTGTGGACGACCCCACACACCCGTCACACACACTCTTTACCCTCCTGCCATCAGGAAAGCGGTTAAGAACACATCTGGACTGTGCAACAGTTTCTTCCCTCAAGCCATCAGGCATTTCAACACTCACGTACACACACACTCAACTGTGTGACTGATCTGTACAACCCAGACTCAACATACAATCGTACTCACTACACACATCCATGTCTTCAGTACCACTCATATTACATCACTTCATTACTATAAACTGTTTACATGCCATTTTTGCACATTTGCTGTTATTGTTTTTTTGCACAAACCATTTTGTTTAAATTCTGTTTAATTACATGTACACTCCTGTACTCAGTTCTCTTTTACACACCGCACTGTGCAATATACAGTAGGTTTACTGGTGGCACTATTTTGTGTTTTGTGTATTTGTTCTACACTTGTATTGTCTTGCCCTGTCTTATTTTGTCTTGCACTGTCTCGTGTTGTATTGTACTGTCTGCCTTGCACTGTTTGCACCAGGTTGCACAAGATGCACTTTATGTGGCGAGGACACTTACAAGGTCCTTAGCTCTGCGTCAGCTATATATGGTTGAAATGACAATAAAAGCTTCTCGACTCTTGACTTGAACATGAACCTGCAAGTGTGTATTGGGAGTTGGAGACAAGGGCGGCCATGTTTGGAAGCTGTGATGTCAAATGGGGAATGGAGTTTGAGTCTGGTAGTGACAACATTTTCGTCAAGTACAATATGAGCAAAGAAAGATGTGTTGTTTAATTTTTTTATATTTCGTTTAAAGAATCACAAAAAATATTTTGCTCTCATGATATCAAACAACTGCAAACACAACACATTTTTATAAAAAGGAAATACAACATTTTTGTTAAGTATATGTGTGCCACAATTATAAGCAAACTTTTAATCAATACCTTGTGCTACCCCCATTCGACAGGATAACAGATTTGAATCTTCTCTTATAATGCCTAGAGAGTTCAAGAATACATGGCAATTGATCTGAAATGATTGCCCCATACATAATCTTTACAGTTCCTTCAACTTTCCTTTAAAAATACCCATAGGTTTTCTATGGGGTTTAATTTAGGGGACTAAAATGGCAATTGCAGGTGATCAGTAATGATTAGTAAACTAATTTTGTGTTGATTTTGATGCATATTTTGGATCATTGTTCTGCTGGAAGGTCTAATCATGGCCCAATTTTAACCAACATTTTTGGCAGCAGCAGTTAGGTGTTTAATATCTGTTGATATTTGATAGGCTCTATGTTGACGTATTCTTACAAAATGTCCAGGTTCTCTGGCAAAAATAACATAATACAATAATAGCTTCAACAATATCCTACTACTAGTCACCTAGGTGAACAAAAATGTAAAATATCAAAGTCAGTGTACTTCAAAAATATTTTACCTCATATTAATTGATATATGTGGCAATAATTGTGGCACAACTATTAAACAAATATATTTTAAACACAAAGACAATTTTCTTTTCTCATATTTACCAATGGTGCCAATATCAGTGAAGGGCAGTGTATGAACATGATAATCCTAAAGATCCTATCCTAAATAAAAATTTCTACTTCATTAATGAGACTTAAAAATTATATTTATCTATAACTGTATTAATATTTTTCTTAGGAAGAGAATACACAGATGACTTATACATGACATACTGTTTTATCTTCTGGGAATTGAGTATATTATTGAATACATGACGCACATGATGTTCTAAGTGTAAAGAAGAGAAAATCATTCAGGGTAAGTATAAGAAACAATTATGTAACACAAAGCAGCCCAGCACAGTGACTCAGAACTGCAGACAAATACAACATGCATCTCAGAATGTAATTGTTGCCTGTGAATCTTTCGTATGATATCGGCATGTCAATCTTTGTTCTGAATAAGCATGTAGGTGGAGACGTGATTGCGGTAATGGCTTTGCTAAATCAAACGTGGGGGCCGGATGATAAAGGCGCTGTAGCCTGGTGAATCAGAGACAGTGTATGAGAACTGCTGAGAAGTATAATTACAGTCAACTAGGGATCTTTTTTTCTCTTCAGACCATCACAAATAACTTTTCAGATGTAATCAAGGGCATCTGTTTGATACAGAAAACATCTGCCAATAGAAAAAAACCACATGATTTACTTACTTTCTAGCAAGTCCAAAATCAATGATCTTGATTTGGTTGCTGTTGCTGCTGACACACAGTATATTTTCAGGCTGCGTGGGAAGAAATTATAGAAAGTAAATGAATAAACAAATCAACAAATAAATCAACCCATTTATTATGAGGATCCAATGTGTCATAGAGTTTCATAGGTATTAAATGCTCATACATTATATATTATTTTGTCATTTGCTGTTGTAATGTTCTTATAAACATATAATCAAATATTTCTTCAACATATTTTGTCCATGTGGTATGCACAACTATTAATTAGAGCATCTTTTAATGTTTTAGTGCATTTTAAATCAAATCACCAGAATCAGAATTATTGGCACCCTTAATAACAATGAACAAAATGAAATTATATGAGAGTGTATAGGTTTCTTTTTTCTTTTTATAATAAATGATATTTTTAGCCTTTGTGCAATTACTAAAGTTGGAGACATTGTAGAGGATCTGGGGCTTTTTAATTGCTTTTATACATCCTAACCTTTTGACATAGGCAAACAAGTACAAATATACTCCTGTTAATCAAAAAAATTCACTTAAGACTCCAAGTCACCAGCCATAATGATCAATAGTTTACTACTAGAGTCTGTAGTGGATATGGGATTTTTCCATTAAACACAGTGCTTTTTTTTTGGATAATAAAACAATTTTGATTTCATCTGAACATAACACAACACACAGTATTACAGATACAGCTGATATACTATATTTTAAATTGTTAGAGAAATTGAATTGATTGAAACAATGATTTATGCTGTTTGTTATGTGTATGATTATTAATGGTTTCTGTATAAGTAAGACTAATGGGTGTGTATGAGATGGAGTGCAGATCGTTTCACCTTCAGGTCCAGATGCAGGATGTACTGCTGATGGAGGTACTGCACTCCCTCACAGATCTGACGCACGAACACGATGGCGTCCAACTCTGTCAGTTGATATTGTTCATTTACAATGCGGTCAAACAGCTCACCACCCTCGACGCTGATCAGGAAAATCACAAACCACAAATAAATTCAAATAAATTAACAATGTGTTCTTCTTTATATATAAATATAAATAATATATTTATTATATATTATATATAATATATATTTATATAGAAATGCCTGATATTTAATTATTACAGGCCTCACTCATCTTTTTAAGTGGGAGAACTTGCACAATTGGTGCAAATATATATATATATATATATATATATATATATATATATATATATATATATATATATATATATATATATATATATATATATATATATATATATATATATATATATATATATATATATATATATATATATATATATATATATATATATATATATATATATATATACATATATATATATATATATATATATATATATATATATATACATATATATATATATATATATATATATATATATATATATATATATATATATATATATATATATATATATATATATATATTTATTATAATTTTTTTTTAAATAACCAACAGTTCTTCCATATGGATAAATTTTCTCATCTCAACAAGTCTGGCAAACTGCTGAGTAGGCACCAACCAGAGGCCGCATTTTTATGATGCCATAATGTAGACTTCTTACAGTATTTTAAAACTGAAGTATTTTGTTACAAAATATGAAGCCATTTTCTTTAACCCTATCAAATACAAATGACAAAATCCTATTTTATATTTGAAATACATATATCTTAAATACTGCCACAATTATCCCTTAAGTTGTGAAAATGTAGAGAAAATATTACTTTTTGTGTTGTTAATCTAACACGTGTCAGCCATGTATAATATGATGTCTGCGGTTAAATTGTTTATATTGTTTTTTGTAAACAATTGAACAAATAAATTGTTTGTTTGATTGATTATAATTAAATGCACTGAACCATAACCAGAGCTGTCAGAGCTGTCTTGTCTGATTAACACTTACAGAAGTGAAAATGGCACAGTGTGTGTGTATGCGTGTATGCATGTACTTGTGTGTGTGTGTGTGTGTGTGTGTGTGTGTGTGTGTGTGTGTGTGTGTGTGTGTGTGTGTGCCTGTTTGTGTGTGTGTTTGTCTGTGTATATATGTGTGTGTGAATATGTGGGTTCTTGCAGTTCTTTTCAGCCAGAACAGAAGTGCTGAAAAACATGCTGAGTGAAAGGAAATTTGTCTTGCAAATAAATTTATAATTGATAGAGTCAGATCAGACCGCAAAGCATTAATGAGCTAAGGCATATAAAAGGAAAAAGAGAAGAAAAAACAGCAAATGTGCCAATGTGAACAACAGGTGCAGAATGACAGGGGTGTTTATTTCTCTCTGCATGAAAAACACATTATAATAACCATCTTTTATGAAAGTGTTTACTTACTATTCCATTATAAGGGTGAGATTGGTCCGAGACTCAAATGCGTCATACAGCTGAATGAGGTTTACATGATTTAGTTGGTTCATCATCCCAATCTCATTCTTCACCTCCTCCTGTTAGGGATGAACAAAGAGTAAAAAATTGGGGCATAAACAAATGCAAGTCAACCTCATGTCATCCTCAGCTCTGGATTTGACCTCTAATTCAGTTTCAATAATTCTGACCCTAACATTTTAATTTCAATGAATAAAGATCAATGGTCAACCAAATTCGAATCTACAAGGACAAAAAGAGATGACGGGATTTCATGGTGAGTTTCAATTTTAAAACATTTAGCACAGACAGGTTGACTCTATATTTCTGGTTCTCAGGTCTGCTTTTTTTTCATATGTACTGTAGAAATCCTTTTAGATATATATATATATATATATATATTGTGTGTGTGTGTGTGTGTGTGTGTGTGTGTGTGTGTGTGTGCTTTCAGTGGAATAAATGGGAACATAATTGTGTGTTGTCGCTGTGAAGGTTTGCAATGTGTGTAAGAGCCTGGCTCATCTCTTCTAATCTTCTGGTCTCTTTGTCTCTCTAACTTAAAGACAAGATTTCTTTTTTGCGTTATGTTAGTGTGTGCATGTATGTGTGTGTGTGTGTGTGTGTGTGTGTGTGTGTGGTATGTCATGAGGTAGTGATTATTTTATAGTCACAAATGGACATTTGTGGTAATGGGTTGTTTAATAATTTTTTATGGGAAAATTAAGGCATTTCCAGTGTGTGTGTGTAACATTTAGAAGAATAGATGTAACATTAAGAAAAACTGACTTTACACCAAAGCAGTGTTTTACTGACATTAGAAAATGAAAAGAGAAAAAAGATCCAAATTAGCAAATTATCGATACACACATAATATAGATACACACATTTCTAAAAATGTATAACGTTTAAAATGATCTGCTGTTCATTAATATATAATAAAGAATAATCACTGTTCAAACGTTGTGTTATAAAAAGTATAAAATATTTTCAACATGCTGCTACATCTTTGTTGTTAAAACTGATAAACTGTTGATGTATCAGAGAGATCTATATTTAGAAGAGGATATACAGTGTTTATGTGCCATTTCTTTTTAGCAATTTTGCTTTCCCTCTATAGAGAATCCTATAGTTTTATGCTTTGCAGCAGGTGTTTTCATGAGTTTGTATAATGCTGTTGGCTATAACAAGGAATAGATTGGGAGAGAGAGAGAGAGAGAGAGAGAGAGAGAGAGAGAGAGAGAGAGAGAGAATAAAAGCAGGAGTAAGCCTATAGTAGACAGCCAGTGAACTTTAACACAAAAGCTGCTTTTGAATGCAAAAGAATAAAGGAGTGGAGGTGGAGAGATGTTGTGTTGGTTGTTGTTTTTTCCACTCACCCTTTCTTTCATCCCTTTCACTTTTATAATCTTAGCTGCCAGAGTGAGACCTGAAGAGAGCTCAGCACACGTGTGAACCTGGCCAAAGCGACCCCTATAGAGACAGTAAGCAGAAAACACACAGTGCTCATAAAAAACTGGCAATTAATTTTAAAGTCAAAGCAACATCACAAGAAGCTAGTTGCTGGCTGTGGTGTTGCTGGTAATGTTTTACATCTAAGACGTGTAGATCATATTGACATTGAAAAATATTGTATTAGATTGAAAATACTCTAGAAAACCAGATTAGCTGATGAAAATAAACAGCATGGCCTCAGTGGGCACAAACAAGCCTTCTTGGTACTAACTTGTGAGCATCAAACAGTATATCTTTAAATTATACTTCAAACAGGAAACAAGTAATTGAAGAAAGATTATCACCAATCAATCAAGCCATATTGAGATAATAAGAATAAACAAAAATCTAGCTACAGTGGCATAAAAACACAAACCACCATAGATCCTTATTTGCAACCACACACCTATAAATAACTAATTTAAAGACAAGGTCCTAATGAAAAAATGTAGTTGAATATCACAGTTTATAATATATTAATGTACTTGTTCTAAGACATTTAAATACCTTTCTATAGCCAGAAACCTAACGAAACGAACACTCTGCATAAACCTCTATACCCTGTTTCTCATGTAGATTCCATCCGCCAATGTTTAAAAGTGAAATTGAAAAATAAATATGTTCAATCTATGCAATGTTTCTAAAATGTAAATGCTATAAAGCATAACAGTAAAGCTAAAAAGGCACACTAAAACGTATATATAGTCAAGATCTTTCACTGGATAGTTGTTTTTTTGCTGAAAGCTCACTCAATGTTCCTATCAGCATAAAGTAGAGTGTGAGTCAACAACTGCCCAAAATAAACTCTGTCCATGACGAGTGAGAAACAAGCCCAGCATTTATTTGTGCCCAATTGGAGGGGATTAGTCTCTGTATGCATCCCAGTAATTCAGCTCCATGCTCCTATCTGCCCCTTCACATGCTATCAGCCTCCTCTTTTCTCCACCCCCTTCTCCTCCCCACGACGCCTACATATCTATCTTTGAGGCCTTTATCTACATTGCTATTGTCAGTGGACGCAAATGGGTGAATGCCAGGCTGACAGTGTATTGATAGCATGAAACTAAAATTACCCACTGGTGTGGCCTTATCACACACTCAGAGAGTCTAAAGGGAGGCTCCTAATGTACAGCAACATTAAACAAATATATAGATTGTATTGGATGTGTGAAGGGTTAACTAAATGTGAAAAGATCTTTCGGATTCTTTTAGGATTGAGATACAATGCAGTTGCATATTGGATGCTGCAATGCACAAAATGCAAAATACAACACTGAGTATGAGGTTGAAACATAGAATAATGATGTATAAATACTGATCAGAGGTGGAACTACAGCCACATCGTCCAACAAGCAAGCTGGAGGAAAGCTGACCTGCACACATGGGACAGGATCAGCTGTTAGATGGTGCAGATCCTCTGCACGTTTGATTTGGCACGTTTTACGCTGGATGCCCTTCCTAAAGCAACCCTTCCCATTTATCCGGGTTTGGGACCAGCACTTAAAGTGACTGGGGTTGGTTCTCTGACCGGGGATCGAACCCGGGGCGCAGCGGTGAGAGCGCCACATCCTAACCACTAGACCACCAGGGAACCTATCAAGGTCAATATGAATAAATACCAAAAAAAATAAATACTAATCCATAAATAAAGCTGGAAAGAATTGCATTGTTGCATCCTTAAGTGAACTAAATTACCCAAAAATCCTGTTGCAAAATGAACACCAAAAATTTGAAACTAAAAAAAAATTGCACTATTTAGGGATGGGTTCCTTTTTTTAGTTGAGTTCCTCTCAAGGTTTGGTCTCCATTCATCTCAGGGAGTTTTCCTTATCACTCTGGCAACATTTCAACATTTTGAATAAAATTATAACCGCATTTCTTCATTGTGACAGTATTCACTAATAAAAGCACTATATACATAGAAATGTAATTTTATATAATTTATGAATTAAACCTTATGAATTTACCTATATACCCAGTGGCTCCTTTCCCATGATGCTTCCCCTGTAATGCATTACCTGTTTCCAAATGTTTCAAGGACTTTTTGATGTCAGTATTGTCTTTGGTATCTAAAATGCAGCTAAGCGCAATTCAGTTTCAGTAGTTCATTCAAAAAGACAAAAAAGTTCAAGGTTGTACTCCTGATTAAGTATGAAGCAGTGTGTCTCAGGTTACTTGCCAAGATTTCAGCAAATGAGTTTCATCTTGCTGTGTTTTCTCTGCATCACAGATGAACACAAGTGAGTCAATTCATGTGGCAGCCGGACAAACCCACATTTCGCAAATGAGCTTCCTTGCTTTGAATCACTTTCCCTCATTCCATTACCCTGCAACAAATTAATCCTCCACTCATCTGTTTATAAAAGACTGACGCAGAACCCAGCAGTCTGCTTAATATAACCTGCTGTAACCTAGTTAGTTAGCCCAGCTAGTTAACTTTTTCAGTGTAACATGACATATTCAAATATTTAGATGTTGTCGGATGAGTATAAAACCCCACAATAAAATCTGTCTATTCATGAAAAATGTAACATAACAATATGTCCTATAAAAAAATGTCCTATAGGGTTTTTTCCACTTAAATAGTAATAAAACTTTCTTTCAGCTTCATCCGTATTCATAATCCGCATGTTTGATTTGGCACATTTTTATGCTGGATGCCCTTCCTAACGCAACCCTCCCTATTTATCCGGGCTTGGGACCGGCACTAAGAGTGCACTGGCTTGTGCAACCCTAATGGCTGGGGTTGGTTCCCTGACCGGATGATCGAACCCGGGCCGTAGCGATGAGAGCTCCGCTCTCCACTTAAATGGTAATGGCAATGGTAAATATATATCTAAATATATATAAACTATAATATATACATTTTATTAATATATAAAACATAAACATTTAATTCCATACAGTAAACCTCATCATATTAACAATTTAGAAAAAAACTAAAAAAGCTGTTGTGGAGCATTCGTCGTACAAGTCGTCAAATGACTGACCTGTAATTAGAAAATTAATCAACACATTCCTGCCAAACAGAATTTAGATTTCACAGCTTTGCACATTTTATTTGCTCTAAGAAAGAGCATAGTATGATGTATGTAGCTTTTATGTATGTAAACTTTTCATTTTAAAGCTGTTAGAATACTGTTCCATGTCACCATATCAATTATATTAAAAAAATACATTACATAGTCATTTGCTAGCATTGACAAGTTAAATCTGTTACTGTTTTCAAAGCTGAGTAAATAGATCAAAATAACAGTTAATTTGTTCTTTAGATTTTTTTATATATGGATTTTTAGATCTCAAATTCTGCCCACTTTAAATCATATACAAATAAAGTAGTGTGATGATATTACAATTATTTAAATGAATTTAAATAAATAGTTATTAGATTCAGAGTATGAGAGAGAAAGAGAGAGAGAGAGAGAGAGAGAGAGAGAGAGAATCTGTTAGGGTTAATTAATTGTGCAATTTTCTTATCATTTGTCATTTTACTGTTATCTTCCTCAGTTAATCAATTAATCAAAGTTCATCAATTAATTTATCAAACATGTCATATTCATAATTTAAGTTTAATGGCTTGCAAAATGTTACATTTCTAAGATGCATCAATATTCAGCTCAGAAAATAATTAGTTTATACACATAATTAATTCATACACAAACTAATAAAAACAGAAGTGGGAACAGCTGTGAATAAAAACCTGTGAACACAAAGACTAATGACAAGACAGACATAACACCAATAAACACACATGGCAATAAATACAAGAATGGGAAAGTAGAAATGTGCTATTGCTGGGTTTGCTATTGTCTTGTTTTCCATGAGCTGGCATTCGGCACTCAATGCAAGGAAATTTGTAGATTAGGAAATGTTCAAAATCGCCTTTTAAACAGTTGTTTATAGGCAGTGCACTGTTTTATAATGTTTATTAAACTGACCAGCTCAACCTGTGCCTTCAATGGTCTGGACACACATACACCTTTGAGCCAATCAGAATAGAGGATTCAGACAGACCGTGGTATAAATGTTCCGCACTAAATAAATATATAATATTAGCCAACTATATAATATTTAATCACATTTTCTACAGACTACTTCTTTTTTTTGTTTACATTTAGAATATGTTTTTTAGATCATATTTGTGAAGAAATGTAGAGAATTTTAAGGTAACACAATTTTTTAAGCACCAATGTAGAAACTTTGAGGGTTCCCTCTGTAGAGTAAGAAATATATTGTACACACATCCACATATTTATGCCATAGACAGCAGAAGAGGCGCTGACCCACTCACCCTCCCAGCAACTTGTTGGGTTCCACACTGTAATAGGAGCCGATGGGAACCTGCTTGGCACTGACAATGCGATGCTCAAAAGGGGCAGGTCGAGGAGGGCAATCATCTGAGCAAAAAAGAAAAGAACACTGATTATGAAACAGCTGACTATGTCTTGGCAAGGTGTGCAAGGTGATGGGTGACATCGAAGACTTTTACTGCAGATAATGGAACAAAACAGTTTTCACATTTACGTCAAGAGCTATGACAGAACCCTGGTGTCGTTACTGTTATAATCACATACAACACCTAATGATCTATTATAAGTTTAGAAAGTACAGCTGCTAACAAAGTGTGACATTTTATATAATTTAACTATAACAGGTTTAAGATTGAGCTCATAGCAGTTACATTTAAACATTCAACAGTCCAAATTTAAGTTTTTGTTTAATGGCCAATCTTTATATATAAAGTAAATACAAGTAATTTGCACCACATTGCTGTAAAGATTTTTTTTCTGATTGCTGGTGATTATTTATTTTTTATAACAGAAGCTCTGAGAGTAGCACAGATGAAATCAGATGTACTTGAGGAACCCATGCCTTATTTTCAGAAACCACTTTTAAAACACTAGGACATTCTTTTTAACTTGTGTGTGAATGTGTTCGTGTGTGTGTGTGTGTGTGTGTGTGTGTGTGTGTGGTCTTGAAGTTAAAATAAATAATTTACAGCCTCCAACTTTTAAAGTGCTAAAGACTTTGTCAAATGCTTTATGCCATTTATTTTACATACCAATGATAGGAAACTGTAAATCCAGACTTGTTGATTTTGAATCAGCCTCACTCTCTGGTACAAACCCCTCCACTTCAACATTTATTGAAGGTTTGATTTTGCTCTGGGGTGTATCGGGGTTCTCCAGGACCACATGTACAGTCTCAGTATTGGTTTTCTGGGTGAGCAGTTCGGGTCTTGGCTCATATTCAGCTTCTCTCAGCTGTGGACTTTCCAGAGCAGCTGTCTCCTTCTGTTCCAAGTTTGCCATGATTGGCAGGTCCGGCTTTGCAGCATGACATGGCTTGGCTTTAGGGACTTCTTTTGTTTTATGCTCACATTCCCTCTTCTGATTTGGCTCCTCTTTTTTAATTAAAGAATCCACAGACAGCAGGAGAGCAACTACAGGAGCATTTGTCTGCTCTAAAGCACTGTGTGTTTCTGAGGTTTTGCTAGAAATACATAATCCAGATAATTAGTTTAATAATCCTTCAACATGGATGTTATCACATTCATACACATTAAAGCTTGGTCTTAAGAACACCATGCAAAATGGCAGAAATCAGCAGGCCATGACCAACAGAGTGAATTGGAACTGCCAATTAGGAAGCAATAAACTGTCAGAAAATCTGTGTTTACTATGCAGCTGAAATGAGCTGTGGCGCTCCTTCACACAGAATATTTTATCGCAATTACTGATAACTACAAGCAGCAGCTCTCAGTCCTGCTCCTTTTTTCATGAACTGCAGCTTTATCATCTCATTAAACATTGGGCAAATCAAGGAAAAATTGGTGTGTTAACACACGTAGGTTGGATATTAAAGGTGTTACCTTTTTAGTGTTAATTTTCCAACTAAAGGCATATTTACACTGCTGGAACCTTTTCAGGAACAAATGAACTTTTTAATGGATTTCTTTTTTTTTTTCAGTTAAAATTCCCCAAATCAAAAAAAAACTTTATTTCAGAACTGCAGGAACTTATTTTCTTTTTATAAATATTTTCAGGAATTTCTTTTTTTTTTTTTTTATCATTTTGAAAAATTCAAAGACTCTTTTAAGAACACTTTTACAAAGGTAGGAGTCAGGAAACAGATTATAATCATATTCTGGATGCAACCAATTATTATGAAAAACACCTTTTCAAGAACTAAGGAACCTTTTTATGAAATCAGGCACAATTTTACCAAAAAAAAAAAAATAGCTTCTATATAGCTATATTATGCAATCCATGAGAATTGGTTTATCACTAATTTTAGTACTTTAATGTCTTTTTTGGCTCTGGAATCCTTTTCAGGAAACCCAGTCCTTTTTATATGCCAATGCTTGATTTCAGGAAGCAATTTTAAATACATTTTAATTTAAAGTTCTTCTTGATGATTCATTCCTATAGTTCTGCGTTGGAGAACCTGATGTTTTGAGAAAAACATTCCTGTTTTATGGAAAGGTTCCTGTGATGTAAAAAGAGCAAAGGTTAGCAAGCTACTGAAACTAAAAATGAAACATGCATAGAAGCAGTGTGACATAACAAGAAAGGTTAAGTATTTTTCTACAACTTTTGCTTTACACAATTCTTAGAGCAAAATGAAAAAGCAAGGAACAGGAACTCTGCCAAAGAATTCTTTTTCAGGAGCGTTTAAAGAAACTTTTTAGTTTCTTAAAATCAAATCATGACTTTAAAACTCTCATTGAAAAACTTCAAATTAATCTGCCCCTGGTGATGTTTGCCTGGGTGTCTTTAAATCTTATACATCAAAAGAATGAGGCACCTTTACAAAGGACACAAAGGAGCATGTAGAATTCCATTACTACAATTTCACAGAAGCTCTCATGAAATATCTCCAGTCATCAGAAAGCACACAAACAGTGCACAGGAACCTGTAAAGGTCTCCTGACTCTTTGCAATAAAACACCTCCATCCTTGATTGTGAGTGACAGAAGCCTTTTGTTGTTCACATATGATCTGCATTCATCAAATAAAGACATGCAGTCACTAAACTGTGCCTCTCCAAACAATGCAACCGTACATCACTGTGGAAGTGTGTGTACGTGTGTGCAGATATCTTGCATTGAAGTGTATAGGAGGGGCATCTACGTTGAAAAGCGACACAGGATTTGCATTGAAGTGTATAGGACGGTCATCTACGTTGAAAAGCGACGCAAAGGGGCTCCCTTCTGCGTCGGATGTCTACGCCATCCGAGGCAATGTCGATATGTGACTGGCCTGTGTAGGTGTGTGAGTACATTTGTGTACGTGTGTGAGGATCTATGTGTATACTTGTATGGATGTGTGTTCTGTCCTCTGAGGTGATGCTTGTATGAAAGTACTTTTATTATGAACAGGACGTATTTTAGCGAGAGAGAGAGAGAGATACAAAAGAGAAACAAAAAAAAAAGAGGATAGAGAGAGAGAGAGAGAGAGAGAGAGAGAGAGAGAGAAAGAGCTACCACCTAAGAGTTGTCTCGCTTTTAAAATCATTTACTCTGTCAAACTCATGGCAACATGTAGCTTTTTTTTCCATTTAGTAGCACATGCTTTACCCTTTATCCTCTAATGACTAGGGCACAAACCATGGGGTAAAAAGAAACAGCTATTTCAAATGACAGCAGCACAATGCTGAATCTTTCATTAGTGTGTCTTTGGCACCAGCATGAGAGACAGTGGAATGATAGATCAGTCAGAATCATATAGATACAGGTCTTGAGTTTCAACTAATGTTCACAACAAACATTAAGCATGGGGGAAAAATGTATCTCAGTATCTCAGAGACCTTGTCTGCGGCAGAGTTTTTCTCAGTTTTTAGATTTCAATAGCTGCTTGTCTCCTGAGATTTTTACAAACACAGTTGTCTCTGGAATTTCACTTCCAAACATCTGGCAGTTTAGCAGGTGAAAACACATGGTTGATGAGATTTAGACTGGATCAAAGTGACTAGAGTACAGACCACTCTTTCTCTCTACAACCATGCTGAGCAGAAAAGCATTGCAGAAAAAGAATACATCAGGCTCAAATGCTGTGATGTATTTCCAAAATTCATTCTTATTTCAACAATGACCAAATCTAATGATAAAAACATGTTGACCGTTGCTACTCGTACATTTAATGATGTAGTTAATGCTTAAAGGAAAAACAGAGTATGTGGTTATGGCAAACAGCAGAAAGTCCTGTTAGTGAGTGTTTAAGTTAAAGCACCATTTTACACATTCCTAAATCCCATCTGGGAGAAAATTTCATTAACTCTGTTCTTTCGTTCCTGACTGAACACATGAAGGAATCGATTAGTTAAACTGAGTGTGTCAGATCATTCAGTGAAGTAGAACTCAAATCCCTGCATCACTGGTGTTTAGTAGAATAAGTTCCACAAGACTGAATCGTTTAGATGTTACAGGCTCACCTCTCAAGCAGAGGAGCTGCAGTCACAGTCAATGTTTCTGCAGACTTATGATCTTTACTAACTTCAGGAGCTTCGGACTCACTCGGGCTCTCAGGAGAAAAGGCCTGGACTTGGCCTGGCTCTCTGCTCTTCAGCGTCACCTCTTTTGGCCTCCGCAGGGATTTAGAAACTGGAACTTTTGTTGTCACAGCGGGAGAGGAAATGAGGGCTGGAGACTTAATTTTATGCTCTTGATGCTTGTATGTGACTAAAGAAGAAAAAGTGCCATCAGTGAGTTAATTTTAAATGAACAAATAATACATAATATCATTATAATAAAATATTATATAGATGATATATGGTATATATATATATATTAGGGGAATATATATATATATATATATATATAATTATATATTAGGGCTGTTAACACAAATTAATTTCAACAACACAATTTTATTAACCCACAATTAATACAGCACCATTTTTGTTTGACCATTTTTATTAAAAATGTATATACACAAATATAAAAGACCTGAAATTAAAACCATCAATGCAACACACATTTATTCATGACGTCCTTTGTTTACTGAAATATAAAAAAAAACTCCAATGAAATTTGTTTTATCACTAAACACGTTTTACTGATGCACCAAGTCTCAAATCAAGCATTAAAATACACCACGATGCACACATCTGGCAATAAAAATTGGCCGTTTGGAAACATAGCAAAAGTTCTGTTTGGTGTCCCGATGATTTACATAATTTAAAACACCATAATTACTTTCAAACATTTTCTATTTTCTATATTTTGTCTTCATGCTCTATGCTTCACTAATAATAAACATACATTTTCATAAAGCATCCATATTTGTCCATGCCCATGTTGATTAAAGTATTAAAAACTTGAAAAGTATTAATTTAAGGTACATTTAGTACAGATAAAAATGTGCAATTTAAAAGTTGCGATTAATCACGAGTTTACTCATGACAATCATTATTGAATATAATACAATATTTTAATTTCAATATTTTAATTAATTGATTAATATATATATATATATATATATATATATATATATATATATATATATATATATATATATATATATATATATATATATATATGCGAATCTCCCGTTCCACCACATCCCAAAGGTGCTCTATTGGATTGAGATCTGGTGACTGTGGAGGCCATTTAAGTACAGTGAACTCATTGTCATGTTCAGGAAACCCGTCTGAGATGATTTGTGCTTTATGACATCGCGCGTTATCCTGCTGGAAGTAGCCATCAGAAGATGGGTACACTGTGGTCATAAAGGGATGGACATGGTCAGCAACAATACTCAGGTAGGCTGTGGCGTTGACACGATGCTCAATTGGTACTAATAGGCCCAAAGTGTGCCAAGAAAATATCCCCCACACCATTACACCACCACCACCAGCCTGAACCGTTGATACAAGGCAGGATGGATCCATGCTTTCATGTTGTTGATGCCAAATTCTGACCCTACCATCCGAATGTCACAGCAGAAATCGAGACTCATCAGACCAGGCAACGTTTTTCCAATCTTCTATTGTCCAATTTTGGTGAGCCTGTGCAAATTGTAGCCTCAGTTTCCTGTTCTTAGCTGTCAGGTGTGGCACCCGGTGTGTTCTGCTGCTGCTGTAGCCCATCCGCCTCAAGGTTCGATGTGTTGTGTGTTCAGAGATGCTCTTCTGCATACCTCGGTTGTAATGAGTGGTTATTTGAGTTACTGTTGCCTTTCTATCAGCTTGAACTAGTCTGGCCATTCTCCTCTGACCTCTGGCATCAACAAGGCATTTGCGCCCACAGAACTGGATATTTTCTCTTTTTCGGACCATTCTCTGTAAACCCTAGAGATGGTTGTGCGTGAAAATCCCAGTAGATCAGCAGTTTCTGAAATACTCAGACCGGCCCGTCTGGCACCAACAACCATGCCACGTTCAAAGTCACTTAAATCACCTTTCTTCCCCATTCTGACGCTCAATTTGAACTGCTGAAGATCGTCTTGACCATGTCTACATGCCTAAATGCATTGAGTTGCTGCCATGTGATTGGCTGATTAGAAATTTGCGTTAACAAGCAGTAGGACAGGTGTACCTGATAAAGTGGCCGGTAAATGTGTATATATATATATATATATATATATATATATATATATATATATATATATATATATATATATATATATATATGTATAACAGGCTTATGGCCATTACAATAACCAGATTACAGTTCAGAAATCTACTTATTTATTTATTTTTTGTACAAAATTTGCTACAGGCACTGATTTACATTTATATCATATATAATAGGATACATTCAATTCACGTTACCATCATACTCACTACAACATTAACTCTAAAGGTGGAGCTGTTACAATGATTAGCTTTGTTGTTATATGAATGTGCTGCTGATTGCTTTAATTATTATTAAACATTAAATTATTATTATTATAAAATGATAAGACTGTGAGCATCATGTGAGTGGAAATAAATCTGACTTGAATAACCTTCAGTATCTGTCAGATCTTATAACGCAATTGAATTTGAGATGTTTATGTTATGTTTTTTTCTCCCCGTGTCAGTGCTATCCAGTCTCCCAGTTTTCCAGGTGTCACGTGTCACAAATTCTAACCTTTTAGTGGACCAGCACTGCATGCAAAGATTCCCACTGCATTTCTTTTCACGCATTATCACTTGGCAACTCGGTGCACATGGAGAGAAGTATTGAAAGTGTTCTGTACAGGACCTGACTGATAATGTTAAACACTGCTTTGGAGGAACCATGGTAATGAATTCTTATTATAAAATACAAAAAAAGTATTAAGGTGATAAACTTTTTATCAAGGTTAATTTGTTAGTAACAGTCCTTAACTTTGTGATTCAGAACCGAAGGCTTTAAAAAGATTAATTAAATAGCAATTAAGGGCTATATTTAAAGTTTGCAAATTTGTTTAAAAGATTTAATATTATTAAGGCTGGAAATGTTTATTATATCATGAGTTTGGCATATAACCTCTGTGTAGTTCATGACTGTAATATTTTTTAAGGCATCCAAAAACAGGATTATTTTAAACACAAACACTCACCTTTAAACCCAGGAAAAATCTGTTTATCATAAAAATAAAATGTTTCTGTCAAATTAGTTCTGCACACACACACACACACACACACACACACACACACACATATATATATATATATATATATATATATATATATATATATATATATATATATATATATATATATATATATATATATATATATATATATATATATATAATTATAGCCTCCAACTGGATAAAAAATAAATAAATTTACTTCATAATGTAAACATTAAAGCCTAAAAAATTTTTTTTATTATTATCAACACATCTTGCTTTCAACCCAAAAAATTTTAAAGCTTGGTTGAAATGTATGGCTCACGGATGAAAAATATTTATATGGAAGCCATACAAATTGATGATAAAGCTCTGCCTCTGAGAACGCTGATAACGCAACAGACTTTGGTGAGAGACTCGATCTCTTACCTGCAGGTTGCTCATTAATTTCCTCTGGAGCCTGAGTTCCTGTGTTACAGAAAGAGCCTTTGGCCTTTGTGGCATCATCTGATGTATTTTTCTGTGGGAGAGAAAGAAACGGTAAAGGTGTGACAGATTGCTTTTGGATGAAATGAAGAACCTGCTGCTGGTTTAAAGCCATGGTGGCACTGTGATTTTTTTTCCCCCTTAGGTTAAAAGAAAAACATACATTATATGGATCTTCACCTATTGTCTGTCTGTCATCATTCAAAATAAAAATGACCCTGGAGGCATTTGTTTATTATTATCTGTATGAAAGATGTCATAAATGGCTCCCACTAATCAAACAATAAATACACAGCCAGAGGAAAATCAACAAATTAAGCTATTCTGAATGGTCTGCAGTGTTTTTTTTTATTAATAAGAACTTCAGTGATGTTGACAGATTTAATTCAGATGGATAGATAACTAAGAGAAAGTATCTCCAAATTGGCAGGTGTTATAGAATGTCCTTTTATTCGGTGGTTAGTATTACCAAAAGTGATCCCACACAACAGCTACTGTAGAATAAATTCTGAAAATGTTCATGCTGGCTCTGATAGACAGATGTCAGAACACATAGTGCATGTGGGCCTGAGTAGATGCAGAGAGGTCAGAGTGCCCATGCTGACCTCTGTCTACCACTAAAAGCACTCCAAATTGGGCATGTGAGCATCATAATTAGACCATGGAGCAATGGAATAAGGTGGCATGGTCCAATGAATCAAACCATGGGAACTATGGGGAAATTGTTGGTCTAGAGGATGCAGTGTGATGCTCTAGGCAATTTCCTGCTATGAAATTGTGGGGCCATTACATTTATGTGGATGTTACTTTGACACATACCACCTACCAAAAGACTGAGCAAGCACACCCCTTTGTTGCAAACATATTCCTTACTGGTGGCCTCTTTCAGCAGGATAATGTGTCCTGCCACAAACCATTCTGCTCAAGCATCTGTGAAATGTTTTGGACAAACAAGTTTGATCCATTGAGGCCCCAAACTACAAATTATGATTGAGGACTTAAAGGATCTGCCAATGTATTGGTGCCTGGCAGGACACCTTCAGAGGTCTTGTGGAGCCAGTGCATGGCAAATAGGGACCTACACAGTATAAGGCAGTTGGTTGTAATGTTATGTTTGGTACTGCAGGCCTCTCGGTTATTGGTTATATGTAGAGTGCTCCTTCTTTCAGAAGTTGAGCCTTAAAAACAACAAAAAGGTACTTTTTTAAATCTTTTTTTCTTTCAAAAGCATAGACTGGACTAGGAGAACTGCAAATTATGTGCTGTCACAGTTCCCAGTCACATTCCTACATAATTTTTCCCTGAGTGTTTATAGCATTCTCCAGGCCTGCCTTGTCACACACTCCACTTAACGATGTGGTTACGCTGTCTGACCACAGATCAGGCAATTAAACCAAAGTATTTTGCCTTTCTATTGCCAAGATTAAAGAATGAGAAAGTGGAGCATGTAGAGAGGGATCTTTTTAAAACTGATGTACATTTAAAAACACAACTGCAAGAAACTTTCTTGTTTTGTTTTGGAAATTAGAATCTCAGAATCTGTGGGGAACATTTTAAGCAACAAAACAAGTATGTTACATCAGATACTAATTTTTTTACCAAATTAAACACCCAGAGCGATGCTGTTATAGGAAAATATTCAATGGGGAAGCTGGTTTCTGTTTACAGAATATAACAGCAATTCCCAAGTGTTCTATTACTCTTTATGTTTGCACAGTAATTGCCAACATTGCTTTTTTATTTATTAAATAATGACACAATAACATATTATGAAGAATCATATAGAATTGAAGACCAAACACTGCTGTGTCTGGTAGTATCTGCCTCAAGGTTCAATGTTACTAGGGTTTAAGTTTTGTTTTTGTTTTACAATTACTAGACAATTTCCATACCTTTCAGTTCAGAAAAAAAGGCTAGAAAGGAAAAGAAAAGTACAACAATGGTTTCATGGTTTATCTTTAGAGACTTTGGTACCAGCTGAACTCAGTAATCCAGGTCAAGTGTCCTTGCAATGGCATATGAAACATGAAACTTCTCTGTGCTCATACTGGTGACCCAGAAACATGTTACAATGGAACGTGGACTTTGTTTACCAAATGTCAAGAATAGAGCAACAAGGCTGTAAGTTCAATATACTAACATAAGATATTATAAACAACACAGATTTTGTCTCAGGTATAATTCTTTTATAAAATGTATTAACATTAAGACAGCTACTCAGGTAACAAATACAAACAACCCAGACAAAATCCCTCTTTATGCCCAGAAGTTCACTAACCTCATCCTCTGATGTGTTAAGAAGACCTTGCTTCCTCCAAGGCACGACACCACTGAGAATGAACTCTACTATCTTTGAGCTGCGAAAAACTTCGCCCACGTACCCGAAAACTTTATCCAGGGTGGACACTGAACTTTCTATTCCCTCAATTTTTTTTCTCTGCCGCTGGCCTTCTTGTTTCAAGCTCATCAGAAGGGCCACCGTTTCTTCACAAAGGGATCTGACCTCTGAAATCACAGCTGAGTCGCTCATGTCTTGATCTCTATCAAGAGGTTTCATGAAAGATTGTCCCAGAGTTTTTTCTTGTCTGAATTGTTCAACGTTTTTCTCCAACGCACCCATTCCTTGGCATACTGATTCTAATTTCTGGAGCATTAAACTCTGTGTATTTGTGATCTGTTCAACTCTTCCTTCCAGGAGGATTATTTTCTTTTCAATGTGACCAAGACTTCCCATAAGAGTTGAACTGGCCTTCTTTGGTGTCCCAGATACTGCTCCAGAGTTGTCCAGCTTGGCACCTTCATACATCTTGGCAATGCAGGTGGCCAGAGTCACCGGTTTACTCATGATTAGAGTGAAACACAGTTAGAATAACAGCTCAGGGGCAAGACAAAAATGCAGGAGAAGGAAGTGCCACTAATCCATCTGGCACAGAGACCAAAAGTTATCAGAAATGCTATTTCAGTCCCCCTATCTTACTCCTCATAAGGCTTCTCTTTGGTGATGTTGTGCCTCCCACTGAAACAAGCAGCTCGTCCAGAATGGTGTCAGTATGCACCAGAGACATGACACCACTTAAATAAACACCTCCACTCTGGTATCTTATCGCCACACTTCTATTTTTCCGCCCCCTTTTCTGTTCCACTCTATTGAGCTCGCTCTGTTCAAGCGCTTTTATATAGAGCCCAGAGCTGCCAAAGTTCCAGCAGTCCCTTGACGTCACTAAAACATTTAAATTTAACATGACAGATGCTGTTGACAAGGAATGGTATTTTAGGAATGGGCATTAAAATTATAAAATGTAAAGTAGAACAGAATCATTTGGAATATTATGCAGGTCTGTCTAAATTGGGTTAGTAGTTTTCCCTTGACAAATCTGTCTTATAATTTGCTATGACTTTGGGTTGACTCTTACTGTAAAAATAAATCCCTCTGGACATGGGTATGAAGATTATTCGCAAACTGGAATGTCAAATGTGTTCTCTCTTCAATCAAAGAATTTAATCATGCTGCCTCCTGCCAGGAAAACATTGTTTGAGAAAGAAAAAAAACAACTGATACCTGATACAGGGGCTTTCTTTTTTCACTAAAATAGAGGCAGAAAATAACTGGACAGAAGCATGGATTCTTGTCATTGTGTTTGCACAATACAGAACACATTTTGTGAAATGAAATAGTGCAGAATGTTCCTGAGAGGCAAAGCTGTTTTAGTTTTCATGTCTCTAGTCAGTAATCAGTAGATTGAAGTTTGAATCCTGGGGATGCCACAAAATGGTACCAAAAAATAGAGAGAATATTCATTTTGTCTAGATGAAAAGGACAAGACGTCTTGACAATCACAATGCTGTCAGTTCATGTATACATAATAGGCCAGTAGAGCAACAGTTTAAAATTTTCAATGGCATTTTGTGTCTTGAAGTACATATTTTACTTTTACCATCTGCTGTTTTGTGATTCATCTGCTGATCTTGTATTCAGATCTCTGGAAAAAAGGCCAGTACCAAACCTCAGAATCTGGTCCTAAAGAGTCCAAAATCATGACTCAAAAATCAAGTACTCAATGACAAATATTCCACAACATATATAAAGCATGTATGTAATATGATAACATGCATGTGCTGTCACTAAAAGATAACATTGCACTTAATAACAAATAGAGAACAAAAAATCAGTACAGTAAAGAATATCTTTTGTTTTTATTCTATAAGCATTTTACATTGTTACACTGCTTTATTTTTACCATGAACCAATTTATGTATTGTTCACTACAGTTATTTTACACTGCCTACATGCTGTACACTATACAGTAGATATTCCCTGTGTAAAAAAATAAGAATTTATCACTTGCATTCATATAAACCCTGGATTACATTGATATTATTATGCTATTGCAGCTACCTCGAAATAGCCATAATCCATAAGGACATGGCATCCCAGGATTAACTAAATTAAATTAATTTAACTAAATGAACATTGAAAACATTTGCTTTTCTCAGTATCACACAAGCTGATGGGCCATGCAAGTCAAGAGTTTTTTCCAGGAAAAAGAAAAAGTTAGTTGAACATATGTAGTCATAGATGTAGTAACAGCCGACCCAACCCACACTGAGCTGAGTTTCATGTTCTAAAGACGAAGCTAAAGTCAATTGAAACAGAAAGTACAAAAGTCTGCATAAGAAGCAGAGGATCAAGTAAAATGTTGTGTTATTTAGGATTTTTTCCCTCAATTTAAATATTTTAATTAAATTAATATTAATTATATTAAAATGATTTGAGCATTGATTAAATGATTTGATGATTGAATGATTAAAGCTATTTGAATGCAAAAACTTTTCACTGAGTTCAAATGAATATTATTTCATTAGATTGATGTGCATTATAGCTATAACTATAAAAAAGAAAAATATAAAAACCTTAATTATCCTCAACTGTGACCTTCAAAATAGATTATAAGACAATTTCAGATCTCAGGTTGCCCCTGAACACCACCAGGCTATTTTTTGTGAATAGTGCTGTTGTAAATTGTCTCAATATCCAATTCAAACTGTGTACAGAATGTACAAAATAATCTGACTCTTAAAAAAAAAAATCTGATTTCAGATAAAGTAATAAAAAAAAATCATTTCATTCGATTTATATCCAAAGTACTTCAGATATAATTGTGAAACCTCCACATGGATTTCACAACATGGAAAGTACATAAATAACAGCAATAGTTAAGTACCTGCTTCCAGACTGTATGGAATCATCAAACTGTCACAACCATGGTATTTAAAGCATAGTATACATACAACAGTGCAGGGAGTTAATAAGCGTTTGTACACACTCATGTGTCAGATGTAAGCAAGTGGGCTTTATTTATAAATCCTTCCCCACCGAGAACATAGTTTTCCACCCTGAACTGGTGCCAGATCCCGAGCATTCTCTTTAGATGCATGTTATGTAATGAACAAGCAGTGGAAAGGTACAAGCTAGATGCTTTCATTTATGCTAGAATGTGACTCCATCAAGACCTTTCCACAGAGAGCATTTATAGTGGCTGGAATTCATCGTTACCAGTAGGTGTTAACTCAATTTCCCAATTCGCACATGGTACACGAGTGTTTTCGGGGCATGGAGGATATCAGGCAGGCAGCGACTCAGCTCATAAATGAATATTTTCTCACTTCAGCTGTGACTGTCCACACATTTACATGTGATGAAGGAGACTGTGAATAGGAAAAAGAAGCGTTGACATCTCTTCATTCTGCCCAGAGAAATAAGTTTAAACCTAAAAATGAAGTCATTGTATACAAAAAATGGATGAAACTATATATTTTCTTATATTGTATATTATCTCTTATTGAACACCCAATTAGATTAACATCCAGAAAATGTTCTGCTCTGCTAAGCTACAATTTTAAGCTGGTGAGGCATAATGATTCAGGTAACTTAAATATTCACAACATTTTAAAGGGACAGAATCAGCTGGAAAGAAAGAAACAAAACAATTTAACCTTTGACCTTTGATCACGTTGACTTTTTAAAGCAATAAAACTATAAGGCTGCCAGACAACAGGTGGAATTGCAAATGCAGACCTAGTAAAAATACTTCTAATTTTAATATAGCATGTGACAATATTTTTTTAGTTTAAATATGTCATTTTATTGCTCTTGAACATGGGTTATAGATCTACTTAAGCCTTATATAAGCTGTTCATGACAACTGACCTAACCCTGAATAAACGTTTATAGCCTTGTTTACAATTTCAATGTCAAATTTACATTTGCATGTAGGTCTACCTAGGAATATATACGCAGTTGTATTATACAAATGCATACAACGAGTGTTGTGTATCCTTTGATAGACCTCTGTATATATTCATTAATACTTACATCAATGTAATAACGCCACCAATACAGATTAAAATATAATCTTGCTTATGTTTATGTGAATGATTTTTAGTAAGACTAGTTGCCAAATTTAAATGTAAAGTTACAACAGTGCTATAACACACTATTAATTACAGTTATGTATATATTAAAATAAGGCATAATTGCTACCATTAATTTGTTTACAATGGCACATGACTATTTTGTGACTCTGACAAATCAACAAATTATAACATTCTTATGTAAATTGATTTGAAGTTTGGATGAAGATGTAACGTGACTTTATGTAAAATAAAATCTGGCCCTGGATTTAGATGTTATCAAAATGAATGAAGGCAGGCTTTATGGGAAGCCTGCCTATATGTTTTTGTAGGGTTTAATTTTGGAAGAAAATGTTATGCAGCTCTATGAATACTTAAGTAAAGAATTAGGAATAGAATACAGCTATACAGTAAAACCTGCTTTGTGAGGCATATAATTATTATACTAATGAGGATCAACATGGTGTCCATTGTAAGCAACATATTTCTAAAATAAACTGACATTCCTAGCAGAGAGAATGCATTACGTTCATGCGTTATGCAAAAGGTCAGTCATGTGCGGTATCTCATGAATGCATTATGATCAAAAGTACAAATGACTAGTGTGAAAGTTCATATCTTGTCACAGCCATTTGCACTCCAAACTTCGCTCTAACGATATGCTGTGAGTCAAACGGAGGAGATTTTCCATGTCCTGGAGGACGTGAACCATGTCCCACTGTTTGTACATAGCAACATTTAGCCTTGACCTATGTGAGGTGACGGTTTGTACTGCCTTCTCTGTTTACAGAGGTCTTCTGTCCATCCAGAGATCTATGACATGACAGGACACTGCAGCAGAGCTCACACTCAGTGGAATGTGCTCCTCCAGGACCTGAGCTTCAGATCAATTTACTAATTACATTTCACTTGTCATTGTTAGCATTTTGGTCTTGCTATTAAGTTGCATAAAAAAATTATCCTTAGTAACAATGAATCATTTTCCTGAACACCAAATAGGATAAAGTTGCTTGCTGATTCCAAGATCATTCTCCTAAAAGGAGATTTACTCATCCATGTGAAAATATATATGAGGATGATTCATAGCTCAAGATTGATGGGAAAAAAAATAATACTGAAAATAACACTTTAAATGACAGTTAAAGCAAATGCACCAGTCTGAATATCATAATCCTCTCTCCTACTGTGGCTTTCGCATGACGCAGCATCTTAAAAATGTCAATAATCCGCCTGAAATTGAACTTTTTCATGAAAGATCTAACCGCAAAACAAAAGAAGAGCTTTGTTAGTGTTCCTCTCTATTCCCAATACCAGTTTGTTATTTAAATGCAAATCCTGATGTTTCACAGCCCTCCTTTTTGCATATATGTGAATTCACACAGTGTAGTACCTGAATTCCTCAAAATAACCGAGCACTCTCTTATAAAGCTCTGCCATTATCTGGTGCTAAAAGGCTTCATGTGCATGAAGCACAGTCAGTACTCGATGTCATCATGCAAATTATATTAAAATAGAAAATAGATTGCATGTAGTTACCGTGAATTTGCGGATGTAGTCGGACACGCTGAACCCACTGGTGCTGAGAAGCAGAGATTTATAAATTGATGTCCCCATGTCAATGTTTTTTACTGAAGTTCACAACATCTGGACTCTCAGGGGTCACAATGGTTGTGGACCCCGTAAAGGAGTTCTATCTTCCTAGCCCAGTTCCCCTTTGTCTGTTTGCAGCTCTTCTGACACAAGAGTCCCTTCAGTTTGGCACCAGGCCCAAAACACTTCCTGCGCAAAGATAACAGCTGCCTGAGATTAGTTTGGTATGCTGGAATTGTCAGGGTACTGTTTAGTTAGCGGGGTACAGATTTGTTTTTATACATTGGAACTGTCCCTAGAGAAGGTTTGTGTGTTGTCTCCACTATTAGATCAGAGGGCAGAATAGGAAAGACAGGGACACTCTAGTCCTGAATACAGGACTATGTTTTTTCATAGGTTTCTCTTCTGGTGTGTCAGTAGCACTGCAGTGTGGAGGCATCAGCTTCTTAAGCACAGATCTAAGAATTTTTTATATTGATATGGTTGCTTGTGTTTTATACATCCTTGAAACTTAAACTCCCTCAGATGTCTTTCATTATAAAAGCTTCGTGCAAAGTTCAAATATTTACTTCGTGATGTTGGTCAACATGCTGTGATATGTGATGCATCAGACTCACATATCAGATAACATTACAGATCCAGTCATTAGAGGGGACGACGTTCTGACTAACATTTAATGCTTCTTTTTCCTCCTTCTTCTAGCTTTTCCTCTTTTTCATATACGTGTATACAGTAAGTGCTTTATCGTGGTCAGGTTTGTGGTCAACCTGGAGTCTGTGCCAGGAACACAATAAACACAAGGCAGAAAAAGACATGACCTGGTTGGGATGACAAAACAGTGCAATCAGAACATTCACAAGACTGAGCATGTCTTTATTGTGCCCTGTGAAGGCACTACATCATTTATGATTTTTTGGCAATCATCATTTTCACAAATGATGGTTGTGTTTTGCAAATCAGTGTATGAATTAAATATTTTTAATAATCTTCTCAATTATTGAATTTAAATATTTAAGCACAAAATGATTTCTTCTCTTTCTCAAAAAGGAAGTGTATCAATGATTCTTGGCATGGTTAACAGGTCTAGCTTTTATAATATATTGTAGCTTTTGCCTACACCCATTTTGAAAAGAAAAACCCTCATGTGTAGATCTATATTCAGACAGCTGTAGGCTAGAATGTCAGTTTGCTCTCACAAAAGTGTGGAGTTTCCTGAGCACACAGTCAACATTATTAACAGTTGTTAAAAGATACCTCCTTGTCTTGATCTGTTTACTACTGGTGGTTTAGGGCTTGCATGGATGTGATGAGAACTGTCACCAAAAATACCAAAAACGATTTGCCCTTAAAATATTGCTGGGCACTTCTTTTTGAAAACCAGGTACACTGGAGCAGCAGTATGCTTTCCAGGTGTACCACAATCACTATTTCAGGAATCATAGACAGCAGGGAGCTAATCTTGAACATGATTATGTAATGATGAGGATTACATTGTGGGTTGTAGAGAACAGTACCTTATAACAGAGCAAAACTGAGGTTTTAGAAAAATACTAAAGGAAACAATATGCACAGTATTTGCAAAGGTGAAAGAAAAACTGGGCTGGTTAGTGATAGATTGAGGAGAATAAATATAAAGTTATTTGAAAATGTATTGCAGAAAGAGGGGAGCTTTCAGTCGCATAATGCAGTTACACCTTCAATTTAAAACAGTTGATATTTGTGTGGAGATCAGCAGAAGGATGGATTGCTGCCAGCTGTGTGCATCTGCTAGGTAAAATAGCTTGGAGACTCTGTTGCTCATATAAAGTTTGTGTGTGTGGGTGTATTGCTGTTCTGGATGGCACAGCGAACACTTAAGCTTGTTCTTAATTGTTACCAACTACATGTATATGTGTGTTCTAGAACAAAGTGTGTTTTCTGATGGTCTGTTTTGCCTGGCATTGCAGGTGGTATAACAAGTGTGCCAGCACACAGAAAATGCAATGAGTGATTTGTCTGAAAGCAAAGTGGCTTTCAGTGACTTGTTTTTTCTGACTGTTTATGAGGCGCCAATGATGCACTGATATCAGTACACACACATGAAAAAAAATGACGCAAGCAACAAATGCTTAATATTGATTTATCTAATTATATTCAAAGCATATGATTATATCATTGGTAGTCTATGCTCTTTTTCAGATAAGCTTCAGACAGAAGTAATAAACACACAAGGCTCTTGCATACAACATTAAACAAATTCTCAGGTGAATTTTTCAGAGATAAACTGTAAGATTTGACTGCCATCTAGTGGGTACAAACATGTCTCTCATTAGAGATCATTGAATAGCTGTACTGCAGTGTACAATGCGGGAAGTTAAGCAGATCCTGCACTCAAATACAGTTTCGAAATTTAGATAAAAATACAGTATTTTAACTTGAATAAAAACCTTGTTATTATATGACTTGTTTTGAACAAAATGCCCTATTACCCGAAACGTACACAATCAAGGAACGATGTATTAGTGAATGCGTATTTATTATATGTATCGTCAAAATCCATCCAAAAATGTAAACACTTAACTATTATAAATGTATTTTCAAAGTTGTAGTTCAGTGAAACTTATAGCACAATGACAAACAATCCAGTTCATTTTACAATATAATGCAGCTATTCAGTGATCTCTAATGAGAAACATAAAGCTGGTCCTCATTTTTCAAGTTCTTCCAAATGGCATTTTCTCCCCAAAATCAAAGGCCCACAGGCCCTGGTTTGGGCATTTCTGACATATAAGCAACATACATAAACACAGCTATATAACACTTAAAGAGTTATTTGCTCTTAAATGTTGTATCAGGTTGGAGTTCTAGTTTATATTATTGTAAAAAGAAATCATGAATATGACCTGAACAATTATGTCAGATCACTTTAGGTAGCAGGCTGGGTTGGATTATTATTAGGCTTAGTGTATATCATAAACAAATTATAAATATGACATAGAGATCCTAGGGTTAGTTACAATGTAGGTAATTGTCCTTTATAAATCTGATCTGAACATTCTTTTATAAAGAAGGTTCGCCAAGTTAGACTTTATTAGCTGGCTGGATTCGAGAAAGCATTGCGCATTAGTGTGCTTAAACTAAACACCTGTCCAAAACAGGTAGCCTATTATAAATATAATATCCCACATAACTACAGAATGCTCATATTATAACGCTGGCCAGGGTTAGTAGTGTATACTGATGCTTATTAATATATGAATGAAAAGATATTTTCTGAAATCTTATCAGGTTGTCACATGTTATCCCACTGATTAAGATTTAATTTGGAGCTGAATTGGGATAGCTGGACCTATGTTAGTTGGCAGGGGTTATTTTATATAATTTGTTAAACATATAATCTAAAGATTTTGTCAAAAATCATTTTCCTTTGTCAAACCTTTTTCTGGTTAGATCATTTTAGATAATTGACTATGTTTCACATGCGTACATTAATATTTATCAATATGACCCAAACTGCTTGTAATTGTTGTTAACCAGATGAAAAAAGTTATGACTGTAAATTATAGAGGTTTAATAGTTGTTTTTTTTATCTTTTCATAAATCTTGTCAGGTTAGCTCATGTCAGTTGGTTGCAGAATACATTGAAAATGACCTTGGAAACCCTGTCAATGCCTTTTCAACTCATTGCAACTAGCTTTTATAAAGAATGAATGCGACTGCATTGTTTTCCTGTACTGTACTGTGCTGTACTGTGTGTGTTTGTCTGTTTTTCCTGTATGTCCTAATGTATTAATTTATGAGCTTTAAAAGGTACCACTTACTGCTAACACTTACAGAGATAACCAAAGCACATCTGGGGTTTTAAGTTATATAGTCACAAACTTCTCTCATTTTCTCTGTGCGAGGGAGGATTTTAAATGGTTTACAGAATGGGAACAGGCGCATTTTACAGAGGAGGCAAGTAAACTTTTGGAGAAAGAGCGGCATTTGCATATTTGTATATGCATGATCTTTTTCGGTTTGGTGTTTTAAAAACTCCTGTGGTGAGCAAATAAACTAGCAAACTCATTTCCAGTAGTTCTGAACATATATCATATAGATTGTGTTGAGTTATGCTGGAGTTTTTAAACAGCACATTTTAAAAATGTATTGCTATATTCATAAAAACTGTCATATGACCTTAGTTTTAATTAAATCAGCTTGATTTATTGTCCATGCTGAGATAGGTGTGCATATGTGTGTGTTATCTAGCTCATCCCCAGGGCCCAGAGCAGGAGAATGTGCATTATTCATACAGATGATTCTCTGGAGCAAAGCCATGAATTTAAATCAGAGCATTTCCGGCTAAAATATACACATGGACCGAAGTGTGTCACGTCATCCCGGGAAATATTTCCCATGAGTCAGGTTTGGGGGTTTCAGTTATTACAATCAGTGTGTGAGGTAGATGCTCATATTTTCCCTATCTCCCAATGCAGAGGCTTTATATTTTATAGCAATAAAATCTAAAATACAGAATCTATGATTTATTTATCACAGTGATGATCAATATTTACATACGGATGTAAATGCTAGACCTTCTCATGCACAGGGCTTCTTTTCATAGCAGGTAAGAAGTGGAATAAGAAATGGTGAAAGCAGGATAGCCATAATACAAATAAATAAATAAATAAATAAATCCATCCATCCATATGTATTTTTAACACCAATTTAGGTACATATACTGTCTGTATTATGAATATGACTTTTAAGAATAAAGATCATCAGAGAAGTTTAAATTTGAATGGACATACATAACAAAAATGCTAACACTGCAAATAAAAACAATATTGTTAGATTCGAACTGGAATAGAAAAGAAGGGTTAAGAGTGCAGACTTCGTAACGGCTGTCTCTCAGCTCCTGCTGTGCTTTTGATGGATGTGACAGCCGTATGCAAATAAAGGGTGCTGAAAACATGTTTGAATTGCTCTTTTTAAAAGTACTTATTGCATTATATAACAGTATGCTACATTTAATTTTTAGTCATGGGGACCAAATTTCCTTACAAGGTAAAACTGTCAGATATTTCATCTGGCAAGATATAAAACATACACACACACACAATGAATTGACTCATGTTGGAAAATCCCTTATTCCAACTTTCACTGACTCAAGTGTTTTATGAAAACAGAGATTATCTTAATTTAATAGTGACTGATGTTAGATGTAATATTCGAAATTCTAATTGTAGTGTATATCTTTGCCTCTTGCTGTTACATGTACTCTTTTCCCTAAACATCTTTAGACAAATGATTAACGCAGAAGTAAGTGTAATTATATACTATAGATACATAATATTTTATAATTCTGAGAGGTGCACCGAGGTTTTCCGCCCTACAGCTCCACAGTCATTACTTTGATCCTTGGCTCAGGTTTCTCTCTGTGTGAAGTTTTGTAAATGTTTCCCTTACAGGGTGTATTCCTGCCTCAACCCATGTTTTCCTACACAACCCAGACCAGGATAAAGCACTTACAGACGATGACTGAATAAAGAATTTTCCATAAAAATACTTTAAGTGCAAAAATATGGTTTCACTTAAATACATATACATAAAAAAAAAGTTTGTGCATTCATGACACACCCATATGTACTTGTTGAAAACTCCATTGCAGATTTAGTTCACTCTTTCCTGTAATAATAAGCTCCATTCTTCTGCGAAGGCTTTCACTTGACTTTAAACTGTGGTTATGGGGATTAGGTTCTTTAGGACAAAGTAATGATCATATTTAATAGTTTCCTGTTTTTGTTTCTCGATGTGTCAATTTCTGAATGATTTTCACAGTTGTATTGATCTCTCAATATCTTTTTATCTCTTTGGAAACATGATTTTGTTATGGTTTACATTACAGATTTGAATGCTCATGAAATAGAGGCTAATTAAATAGCATTAACAATAATGTTTTATTATTTATCACTGCAAAATAGAAAAAAATATATATTTTTTGCACTTTATTTACATATTTATGTATATTTTCTGATTAAAATATCTGCTGCCCATTAAAAATTATACAAACCGTTCCTCCCTTTACATTATTAAACACAGCCAGCATCATTAGAGTGCTATCATTAGAGCTGCTAGGCCAAATTAGCCTCAGGCAGGGATAATGTCACATTACTGTAATTTTGCTAAAAGAGACAAAGATTAACAGTTCAGTGCTTTTAAAATCCAATCCAAACCTAAAGTAGGTGAGGTTTAAGCACACACAAAATGTGTTAAATTATGCCTGAGATTTATAGGCAATAAATTTTTTTCACTAAATTAAGCGGGGAAAAAACTGAGATTAGTTTCAGTAAAAAGTAAAAAGTAAAAAGTACATATACATATATATATATATATATATATATATATATATATATATATATATATATATATATATATATATATATATAGGTTATAATCTAAATCAGTAAAAAATATAATCTCTGAATAAAGAAAAAAAAACATTAAGCATGTTTCATAAGATTTTAAAGGTGTATTTTAGATTAATAAATGTACCTTTTCAGATTCTATATAATTCCAAATCTTGGTTGTTATTCTTTTCATCTGAATGCAGTTTAAACTCTCTTAGACACAAATCTTAGAGAAAGGTAGGTGTAGCCTGTAAAGCCGTTTTGTGAACAAAATATCTTAGCACAATTACACTATTACGTTTGTCTTCATTGTGTAGTTCTATGATGAAACAAATAGTTCTTTGTCTAGTAGTAAACACAGAAGTAAAAAAACACAAAGTCTGTGAGTGAAAAAGAGATGACTGATTATATGAGAGTGAGACAGAAAGGGAACAAAAGCTTCCACAAAACGAGAGAGAGAGAGCGAGAGCGCGCGCGCGAGAGAGAGAGAGCGAGAGAGAGAGAGAGAGAGAGAGAGAGAGAGATGAATAGTTATAATTAACTTCCCTTTAAAAAAAAAACAGTAAGATTTGCAAATAATTTTCTCCCTCTGATGTTTAATATAAGTTGTGGTGATTATTACACATGTAAGATTTAACCATTTGTAAAATAAATGTTAATAAAAAAAGTCTATAAAATAGAAGATGCAACAATAAATAATGGAAGTTCGCCAGCATTAGATTTAGAGTCCCTCACCCCCTTTTGATCAAATGCATTTACAAAGCAGAATGGCTCATTGGAATGTATTAAAAAAAAAAAAAAAAAAAAAAAAAAAGAAAGATGCTCGGATTATGGCAGGCTCGTTCTGAGACACAGCACCAGCCATCAGCACTCTTTGGAAAGGTCTAGGATCTGTGACCTGGATGAAGAACACTTAACTTGCACTCAGTCCTTTATGGCCTTGTTTACACCTTTAATTTAACATTCATAACTGATGCGTGAGCAACACTCATTCGCAGTCAACAGAAAAGGTTTCATGCCGGGCAACGGAAATCAGTGAAAGCAAGCAGTAAAGATGGACTTGAGGGGTGTGGGGCTTCCTCTGCATAAGCAGGGGTACTCTGTGTCTAGACTGAGGTTCCCATCTGGCCAGTGTGGAGCTTATTCTGTCCAAGCAGGTGTTCCCCCTTTTCAGTTTTGGGCTCCCTTCATTCACTTTGAGGGTTCTGGTATTTATTGAGTACAACAACTTAACCTCTGGAGGACCTACAGGCAAGTTCAGACCTTTTACCAGTGCAACATGCTGCACAATCATAACTGGATTAGTAGACATGCTTGTTAATGCAAGATGTAAACAGGCCTTTACAGTAATCTCAATATTTCACATTCAGCAAAAAATAAAAAATAAAATAAAATTCAAGTAGCTAAGACATGTTTGGTGTATAAAATTTGTTTCTTTAAATATACACTGGCTAATGTAGCTAAAGTATGGAAACATATAGGCTCCAGTTTAGCATTGTGCAACTGCATGTCTAAATCATCAGTCTTCAGACTTGTTATTGTGGTTTTACACATTGAATGACACTGTTATTTATAAAATGAATGTGCCATAGAATAATGCAGAGCTAAAAAAACAGTCTACTCAAACCCAAATTACTTCCTTCCTATATATATTTAATACAGATGTATCAGTCAATGGCACTGATGAGCTAAACAATGACTTTTAATATGTATGGTGCTAAACTGGTAGCTATAAATGTCCTTTAACTGTTAGTTACATCTACCCAAAGAACAAGAAGCAAACTTTGTATTCAATCAGGTCTTGGCTGGATGAATTTTGTGATTAAAACCTCAAAAATGTTCTTATGTTTTATCATGACAAAAACACAACAAAAAAAAAAAAAACGAAAAGAATTGTATTAAAGTGTGAATGAGAAAACGTGAATCGTGTTGACTTGGATAAAAGGGGGAAAAAACACTCCTTCTTTAATACATTTCATAAAATCTGTTTTAAAGATAAATAGAGAAGATTCCTACACGTCCATATTTATAATGTTTAAAGATTCGTCACAGACACTGTCCCCTTGTCCTCGTGTGACTCCTGAAATAGCCGCCCTCCTGAGCGAAATGCTCATCAGTCCTGACTTAATGCATTCCTCCCGGATACATGTCACCAAGAGATCTGTGCAATACGAGTCCTAAACTTTCAGCTGACAATCATATGTTGCTCTCTCCCCTTACAGGATCAGTCTCTGGCCCAATATCTTACGGTTGATCTCGGCTAAGGCCACGGAGAACACAAAAGCCTTTTCGTCTGACAGATTGGCATAAATATCAACCTCCCGCTCCTGTTTTTCTGGAAAACATACAACAAAACAAAGAATTATTTTTATATTATTTCTATTTTGTACTTTTGCCCAGTAAGCACTATTATGAAGAAAAAATATATATATCTAAATAAAGAATAAATAGACTGTGAACGATACATCTTTTAAGTTTGAAGTCTGAAGCCAGTTAATATATAGACAAATACTTTTTATACATTTAATTCTACTCAGGAATTATGCATCAAGATCGAATAAATCATAACAATAAAATCATAAATTAATCTCTGTGGTTTATTTTTGAAAACGACTTGAATATACAATTAGAAACCATTATGCAGAACAATTAATTGTTTCATTTGCTTTTAAATGCCACAAAAACAATCTCTACTCCTTCACGCTTATTAAACCACATGATCTATGAATATGCATGAATACGCAAAGTAGAAACACCCACATGTCCTGCTGCCATCACTAATAAGATAATATATTGCCTAACAATAGATACTTGACTATTTGTCTAGCTAACACTAAAACAGGTTAGACAAAAGAGGGATTTTACCATGACAGACACCATCTGTTTATATCAATCTAGCTAAATGAGTTAGCTAGATATATTACAACATACTAAAACTGGCAAGGTTCCATGTTAACATCCTCCAAATGAGCATGTAATTGGTCTGAATATATGGTGCTTATTTAATGACAACTATGTAGCTGTACCCAAAATCCATTTTTATATTAAAAAAGCTCTTTTAATTGGAAAATGTGACTTGTGAATCATTTTAATGCAGAATAGGGAGAAGTTGAGAAGAGCCTGGAGAGGTGGAGGTACACGCTGGAGAGAAGTGGAATGAAAGTCAGTAGGAGTAAGACAAAGTACATGTGTGTGAATGAGAGGGAGGGCAGTGGAGTGGTGCGGTTGCAGGGAGAAGAGGTGGAGAAGGTGGAGGAGTTCAGGTACCTGGGGTCAACAGTGCAAAGTAATGGAGAGTGTGTTAGAGAAGTGAAGAAAAGAGTGCAGGCAGGGTGGAGTGGGTGGAGAAGAGTGACAGGAGTGATTTGTGATAGAAGAGTATCTGCAAGAGTGAAAGGGAAAGTTTATAGGACTGTGGTGAGACCTGCGATGTTGTATGGTTTAGAGACAGTGGATTGAGTAAAAGACAGGAGGTGGAGCTGGAGGTAGCAGAGCTGAAGATGTTGAGGTTTTCGTTGGGAGTGACGAGGATGGACAAGATTAGAAATTACTTTATTAGAGGGACAGCGGATGGCGGTCGTTTTGGAGACAAGGTGAGGGTGAGATTGAGATAGTTTGGACACATGCAGAGGAGGGACATGGGGTATATCAGTAAGAGAATGCTGAGGATGGAGCCACCAAGAAGGAGGAAAAGAGGAAGACCAAGGAGGAGGTTTATGGGTGTGGTGAAGGAAAACATGCAGGTAGTTGGTGTGAAAGAGGCAGATGTAGAGGACAGGGGGGTATGGAGACGGATGATCCACTGCGGCGACCCCTAATGGGAGCAGCCGGAAGAAGATGATGATGATCAAAGTCAAATTAATCATCAAAGTCAAATTAATCACACCTTCAACACTATTTTAGTGCTGAAAACAAAAATAACAACAGACACACAACCTGAAGGCTTATTTTGCTTATCAGAGCAAGACAATTTGCAAGACAAATGAAGGTGAGTTCAGTGTAAACAAATGTAAAAATAATGACTAATGTTTTCCTCTTGTGTATATTAAACTCTGCAGCTGAGCCAAGAATAGATTTAAAATAAAGAAATTTAAATCAATGAACATATGATTCAGTCAGTAGAGAATGATAATGTTGGAAATGTGCTTTAATAAAAGGAGTCTAAAATGGGTGACTGAATGACTGGAATTATATAGAAATATACGTGTGTCTAATTAACGTGTTAACAAAATTCAATTTTAACGGCACACATTTTATTGACGTGTGATTAATGCAGCGTTCATTTCTGTTTATTGATATTTTTTATAAAAATGATCAAATATAAGAAGGGAAATGAAAACATTTAACGCAACACACGTTTATTAATGATGTCCTTTTTTTACTCAGATAAAAATAAAATAAAAATAATAAAAATAAAAGACTCAACCGAATTTATTATTATTATTTTTTTAATCACCAAACATTGTTTTACTGATGTGCCAAGTCTCAAATCAAGCACCAGCATAAGCCGTGATGCACACATCCGGCAACTAAAACTGTCCGTGTGGAAACATAGCAAAAGTTCATTTTGGATCCTGATGATTTACATAATTTAAAACATCATTATTACTTTAAAACATTTTAAATAATATTTTGTCTTCATGCTCTATGTTGAGTTTGGTTTTACTAAAAATAAACATACATTTGCATAAAGCATCCATATTTGTCCATGTTGATTAAAGCATCCTAGGGCTGCAACTATTATTTTGATAAAACGATTAATTGGTCGATTATTTTCCGATGATTAATTAGATTTTTTTAACCAATGTTTTGATTATTATAACTATATAAAACCTTAAATTAGGGTATTTATGTTTAAAAGTTAACTTAAAAAATGCAAAAGCCACATAGTTTAACTACCTTTCATTTAGACATTTTAAAGCTTATAGTGCTGCTTTTCGAGGAGTGGATGGGGGATTTCTCCCAAATTCACTCATGCTGGGTTGTTTCTTTTTGTTAAAAAAAAACCCCAAAAAATAAAAAATAAAAAAACAGTGAAATTTTGGTTTATTTATAAGCATGTAAAATATATAATTAATTTAATTGTGTATAATAATTAAATGATATGTATAAATTAAATATACAAACATTGAAAACAAGCAATTCAAAGTAGAAAAATCACGTTTGAAAACAGATAGTTAACTGTTGTAGTAGACAAATGTTAAAAAAGAGAATGGAATGGAGAAATGTAGCAGGCTAACAGGCTTGAGTAAAAAAAGGAAAAAAAAAAAATGCATTGTTGTACAAATGCAAAATCATTTCCTGAAAACCACAACAGTGACCAAAAAGTAATCATTTACTGCTGCTATTATTTGCTGCATTTAGATTTAGTGTTTGTTCGCACCGTTTTAATTGAATCTATCACAATGTCGCGATCGAGGTAATTGCGCAACCAGAACAGATCCAGTGTGACTGTCCTGAAGTTAGCAAACAAACAGTTTACACTTTAGCAATACCAGTGCATCACTGTGGTACTTCCATCCCACACAAACTCCGCTTTGCATAACTTACAGGTTTTACAGTCTTACAGCATTTTAATATAAAATGCTCCCATTGCCAATACTCTTCGCAACATTTGGCAGTGTTATCTTGCCGTCACGTTAACCCGTATCTTGAGCCGCCCAACTAATCGAAAACAGCATTTCATTATCGATTATTATCATTTTATCGATTAGTTGTTGCAGCCCTAATAAATAAATAAATATATATATATATATATATATATATATATATATATATATATATATATATATATATATTCTCATGACCTAATGAGTGTTGATATTCACAGAACATATTGAAACTAGGATTGTTCCAGTTTAAAATGTAATTAATGAAATAAGGCAAAAAAAAAAAAAAAAAAAAAAAGCTGATTATTTATAAAAAAAAAAAAAAAAAAAAAAAGAAAAACTATGATAAGGATCTAAAGCTTCTGTGTTCTTGAGAAGTCGCTGATCTTACATAAAACTATTTCTTGTTATCGAGCACCACTGTTAGGTCTCTGTGGTTTCAGTAAGGTGTTTTCAGTAAAAGAGGAAGACGTTAAGGAGGAAATAAAGCATCATGTGTAAAAATAAAATGTTCACTATGTGTAATGGTGTAAATTCTCATTTTAACAACAAAACAAAAAGAATGCTAAGACATGTTGTTTGAGAATATTAAAGAGAGAGAGAAAAAAATTGGATATAAAAAAAAAAGCAGTAAAGAAGATTTTAAAAAATTAAGATTAAGTGAGCAACAGAATAAAAGTGCAGAGAGAGTGAAAGAGTAAGACATTAAAAAGAGAGTTTAAATATAGACATAGACAGTAACAGAGAGATCAAAAACAGTGAGAGACACATTTAAAAAGTGAAAACTTGAGAGTTAGAGAAAGAAAACTTATACAAAAAGAAAGCCAGGAACAGTGTGAGAGACAGTAAGAGAGTAAGACAGTAGGAAAAAGCAAGACAAATCGGGAGACACACTCTGAGATTTGGAGTCTACCAGATTGAAAAAGATAGTAAGTAAAATAAATTGTGTGAGAAATTGTAAGCTAAAGAAAGTGAAGGAGATAAAGCGAGAGACCTAAAAAAAAAGAGAGATTGCGAGAGGAAGAGTGTGAGTCCAGATGATGATGTGTGTTAGACTCAATAAAAGAAAGATAATAAGAGTGAGTGAGATCTCCACAAGGCTGTCAGTTATAGGAATAGGACGATTGGGCTAAAAACATTGTATTATGATATGAGGACAGTTTGATGCTCAGGGGAGAAAGAATTCTCTTTTAATGTGTGACATTACACTGTCTCATAAAAATGGCCTTCAGTTAAATTCTAACCAAAAATAATGAAGTACATGAAGTACAAAGCTTATAAAAATGTCTGAGATGAAATAAGGGAAAAATTAAGTCTGGTTGGAAGAAACATGCATCAGAAGCTAGCTCACCTTTCTCCTCTTCCTGCTTCTTTAAGCCCACGGTCTTTGGCCTGCCCCGTCCTCTTCGGATTGTGTCTGATTGGCTGTTGGAGCGAGACCGCCTTCTGTTCTCCATATCATTGGTGGAGGTTAAATTAATTTTCTCCCTTCTTATTCTTTCCGGCCGTCTTCTTTTCACATCGGATTTGTCTGACAGGACATTGGAGGGAAACGGAATCAAATGCACAATAATGAGAAATAAAAAGAGGGCTAAATGAAATTTCAATTAAAAATAAAGATTATAACCACAATTTGTGCAGTATAGGCAGAAAAAAAAGAGAAAAGAGAAAGTTGTACATTTATTTACCCACAAAAATGCTTAGTCATAATATGTTTTTTTTTATGACTTTCCATCAAATACAAAATGGCTTCCCATTCACTAGACTACAGTAGAACATATGTATGCAGTAAAAAGTGTGTAGTAAAATAGATGCTTGCTAAAACTTAAAAGATAATATTCAACCAATTTAATATTTCAGCTCCTCCTTCTTTAAGACAAGACATCTTTTCTTTTCCTGCATGTTTCACTGAGACCTAATCATTCATTTTCAATGTTATTTCATTACAGAAACACTTAATACACTCAATGTCTAATTTACTTATTTAAAATATGATATAAAGTAAATGATTGTAAACCACAACAATAAAATGTGTAAATAACAGTTTATATATATTACATACGTTTCTTATGCTATAAATTGTATAATTGTAAATATTATATATGAACATAATGGATATTGTGATTTGTGGTGAGAGTAGGGAGCAGGTTGAGAAGAGCCTGGAGAGGTGGAGATATGCGCTGGAGAGAAGTGGAATGAAAGTCAGTAGGAGTAAGACAGAGTACATGTGTGTGAATGAGAGGGAGGGCAGTGGAGTGGTGCGGTTGCAGGGAGAAGAGGTGAAGAAGGTGGAGGAGTTCAGGTACCTGGGGTCAACAGTGCAAAGTATTGGAGAGTGTGTTAGAGAAGTGAAGAAAAGTGTGCAGACAGGGTGGAGTGGGTGGAGAAGAGTGATCGCAGGTCTCAACACAGTCCTATAAACGTTCCCTTTCACTCTTGCAGATACTCTTCTATCACAAATGTATGGATGGTTTAAAGACAGTGGTATTGAGTAAAAGACAGGAGGTGGAGCTGGAGGTAGCAGAGCTGAAAATGTTGAGATTTTCATTGGGAGTGACGACGATAGACAGGATTAGAAATGAGTATTAGAGGGACAGCGCATGTAGGATGTTTTGAAGACAAAGTGAGAGAAGCACGATTGAAATGGTTTGGACATGTGGAGAGGAGGAACATGGGGTAAATTGGTAGGAGGATGGTGAGAATGGAGCCACCAGGAAGGAAGAAAAGAGGAAGACCAAGGAGGAGGTTTTTGGATGTGGTCAGGAAAGACATGCAGGGAGTTGGTTCGAAAGGGGCAGATGTAGAGGACAGGGGGGTATGGAGGCAGGTGATCCACTGTATATAGAAGAAGAAGATATATGAACATAATAAATTTAATTTTAATATTATGCTTTTTTTTTATTATAAAAAAAGATTGTTTTTTAGTGCTTTACTGTTGCCACCGTCAGAAAACCTGAATATTCTGATGCGTATTGTGAATTCTGATTATTATTACTTCTTTATTTTGATTTGCTGCATGGACAGAATCATTCTGGCAGATTCTTTTTATGCGTGTCAGTGTGTTAAATATGGCAGTCTCCTCCCTGTCTTACTGCAGTACTGTGTCGTTTCTACACAATACTGCAGGAATCCTGATCTTGTCAATAACCTGCCCTAACAGGAACTGTTCTGCAGCTCTTTTGATTCATTTCTTCCTTGACACTGCTTTCTGTCAGTGTCAGAGTGGGGCTAAGGGTGAAATCCTGCTGAAACACTTCCACAGTGCTCACGTCACTGTTTAACTAGCAGACCTATCAAAAAATGTAATATTTATTCATAAAAAATAATATCCAAATCTAATTTAGACTTAAAACCATAAATAAAACCATGTTTTATCCTCTCTTTATGGTCTCGCACAAGCTGGTCGGTCAGCCTAAATAAAATCCTGACCTATTTGAAAATCGAGTAGTTATTCTTAGCATAAGCTCAGTATAAATAGTCCATCCTGCTTAGAGAAAAAGCAGCTAACACTGAAACCTGAGCACTCAAAGCAAAAAAAATATATCTCTGAACACACTTCCTCTCTTGCAGAAGAGAAAAAAAACCTTCACTAGTCATGTGAAGCTAAACTTCTGCTGTACAGGGATTTCAGTATAATTCACTATCTGGATTGCATTATGTAAAACAAAGAGCAGAATTTATTACGCAGTTGATTGGAGTTTAAAGCTCTGCTACAAAGAGGCCTGTGTTTAACATTCCACTCATAACTGTGAGCTGAGCGTCAGCCAGCGGTTACACACTGAAACACCAAAAATATGCTGCTACAGTAAACTCTCTAATGTGAAACACAGACTGCAGGAGTGTTTTGTGTCTCTTAGTCAATATTTTCTTGTGCTTGATTTCCAATGTGTATCATGGAAAATCCAAACCTGCTATAAAAATATTATTTTAAATCAAAAATATCTGTGTGCGTGTATATATATTTTTAGTTATTATATATCGGGTTTATAAATATATATTAAATTTACAATGGAAGTGACTTTGAAATATCTGACCATTCTGTGTAACAAACAAACACAATCTAAGCTGCAGTTTTGGGCATCATATTTTCAAGCAATTTATTTAAAATATATACACTGTAAACAGTTTTGGGCATCTATTTTCAAGCAATTTATTTAAAATATATACTGTAAACTAAATGTATTAGATATATTGGATCAGTATTGATATTGGCTAATATGCAATGTTTCAATATTACATTTGCCATTTAATTGCCTTCATTATCAAAAGGGGTAGATACAAAAAAATTTAATTTTAATATAACGCATCCAATGTTATTGTTTTACTTCATTGTTCCAATCCTTTACCAAGCTAATGGGATGGGAAACATGAAATCTTTACGGCTGTGTTCACGTTCACAAAATCATTGTTTCCTGCCCTAAATCAAAACAAACAAATCAGATTTTTTGACTGATCTGAGTCACTTATTTGTCTGGTCCTAGATCAGATAGGTAAACGATATGTTGTGATGTGACATGAATAAGAACTTCAGAACGTTGGGTTATTCCTGAATGTGTGCACGTTATCATCCACCAACATTGTCACAGCAAAAATCAACAAAACCATATCGGAGGACTACAGCAGCATCAGAAAACCCAGCAAAAGAAAGTGGAAATTGGGGATTTAGTTAATACGTGGGTTTTTTTATTGATCAAACAAAGCTAGAAGAACCTTGACCAGAGCAGATTTTGAAACAATTGGCCAAGAAATCAATGTGCAAATGTGCATGTGCAGGGACAGGGGTGTTTACTGCTTGTTATGAATATAAAAGATCAAGAAAAAAAATACATAAAAAACACCATACAAACACAAAAACCCCACAGAATGTAATAATGTGAATGCAGTCAAATCTCTCACACCACATTTAGTTTAAGCATCGTCATTTCTTCATATGCAGAACTGCTTTACTCTCCTTTAGTCATTTAATAAATATCTCCTTTAGAGTTGCATTAAAATCTCAGTAAGCAGTTAGTAAGTTCCACAACAAGACTGCTTTCATTAATTTTACTCTTTAGTATCTTTTTGTTTCTTCTCTAGACATAAAAGAGATCGTACCCAATCTACAGCATAGCTTTAATGAAAAATACAATTAAATCATTCATCTTAATTATCTGCATGATAATTAATCATGAGACAAACAAATTACAATCGAGACACGCCGAGTATACATATATTATTTCATTCATTTTAATTAAACCATCATAAAACATCCTTTGAAAGCACCATATAGATGAATCTTTTAATCATTATTGACATGCAACTGAATGGATACCGATCCAACCTCGTATTAAATAACGCAGATAAATTAGATATTTAAAAAATAGAGAAAGACCAAAAATGCTGCTATATCGTTTATTTGATATTTTCCTTTATGAAACTGATGTACTGTTAAATTAACATGCCAATTTTAACACTTGTTTCTATAGTAACAGCTCATTCACAGGGCTGCTTTACCAAATCCAAAATGTTTTCTTTAAAACAGTCAGATGTTTTTTAAGGTTATAGAACACTACAGGGCATGTAGTTTATTTTTTCTGTAACAACATGCGTGCAACAATTTCTAAACCTTACTTACTACTTTGTTAACATTAACAAAGCATGAACTTCAACATAATGTTAAATTAGTGAGTAATTAACCATACCTAAGGTAAAGTGTAACAAAAATGATTCCATATCATGGTAAAACATGTAAAACAAAAAAAACGCTTACAATTTCTAATGTAAAGTATAATAGCCATATTAGATCAGTATATGCCGAATCTGCTGTATGTCATATGTCATATATATATATATATATATATATATATATATATATATATATATATATATATATATATATAGCCATGTTTGTGTCTCTACTGCATCAAAAATGGAAAGATTGCAGTCAGTACTTTCCTGGAAACAACAGATCTAACATTTGAATACCTTCCCACACTGGTTTAACGTCATCCATTTTAAAAAGTTAAAACTGCACAAAGATAGACTGATTCACCGTTTACAGTTTCAGTCCTCTGCAACTGAAATAAGTCATCACCTCTCACTAATCTGAAGTTGAACGAGCCAGAAAGGACAGAGTTCTTGTTTTTTTTTATTTTTATTAAAGCCGTAATGAAGTTAATGAGGCTTATGAGGCCTAAACACTCCATGCTGCAGAGGAGGAGGGAGTAAAGGGAAAGGAGCATTTTCAGGCAGGAATTAGTGAATTAGTTCACCCTTCCCCCCTTTTCCACTCCACGTTACTCGTTCAAGCGAACAGCGATTTCAGCAAGAAGTCACTAAAGCACTGCGACAACTCTCAAAATTCTGCAGTTACACCTCTGACCAGGATACTTCCAATTTACACCCAATTACACATGTGTTCAATTCACACAGTGAAACAAATACAGTCTATCACTGCACAATTAACTGTGTTAATCAGGAGCAAAAATTAGGCTTCTGAAAAAAGTATTCTTTTTTTTTTAATAATGAGCTCCTTTATACATTGTCTGTAGTTCAACTGCTCATGTTGCATGAAATTATTTTGCTGAATTTAGAGTCTAATTGTGTTTTATGCATCATTTAGAAGCTAGACATTATAATCAAGTCTTTTAGACTAGGAAATTTAGACTTTTTTTGTTAAAAGCTACAAAGAGCAACACCACTAGCTTTTCTTGTTCTGCTGGTTTGGTAATTAATAGCTGTTATTTTAATATTTGCCCACTGATTAACCAGTGTCGTTTTCTTCATTCCAGGAAAATATTTCCTTATAATTGCTAATACAAATGTGTTAACATACAATATATAAAATACCTAAAAACAAAAACGTCCTCTTCAACTATTGGACGTCAAAAAGCTCAGATGTTCATTATCTTTTAACAGTTTTGTGAATGTCTATGGAAGTCCCTATCAAAATATTTCACATTTTATAATAATAGTGAAATTATGACTGCAAAAGAGAGTTATGCATTTCATTTTTTTCTTTCAAATAATTTAAAGTAGACTGGACTTATTTGGTAGAAATCAGTGCTACACAAGTATTAAAAACTATTAACCATCTGCTTACATCGGTGCCCTTTTTGTTTGCTAATATGCAAACACGTATGTAGGATGGCTGCCATTCATATCCTGCAGTCATTTGGTGTGTTGCTTGTGCATGTTTTCAGACCTAACAAAAGCTCTGTTTTTAATACTAGTTGTTTGCATTTTCAAGTATAGTAAATGTGTTTGGATTTGAATAATTCTGACCTGTATAACGACAACAGTCGTGCCTACTGCAGAAATGGAGCTCATCGCTTTTAAATCCGAGTTATACAGGAGACATGTAGGCGAGTAGGTGAATAACATTTTGCACCTTTGCCCCAAAAACTACAGCAACTAAAACTTCTTTCCTGCTCTCTCATTGTTTGTGTGCCTCAGTGTAATCTAAATTGCTTGGAATTAGAATATTTTCTATTTGATCAGAATACACACATACTGCAATCTACGCTGATTCTTCACTTGAAATAAGTACAAAATACACCAATGCAACATTAATGTCTTGTATAAGCAAAGCAGTGGATAATGTAATAAAACAAAAGCGTTGTGAAAGAACTACTGTCATTCCTACACGCTTTTCTGGCACTGGATCTATGACAGGGTTGGTAATGACACTGCCTTAAAGACGCTGCTGACAATCATTATGCAATCCGACACGCCCACACAGATCCAATCAGGCAGAAAAGCTTGCTTTTGGAACAGTTTAGATATAATCAATATAAAAAGGTTAGCCACATATTACTTAGCTCTAACATTAATAAACGATTAATGTTTCTTTAATGATGGATCTTTGGTATAACAAAAGGTTTTTCTCTTTAGAATTTTAAACGGTGTTGCCAGAGGCTTTAAGCGATTCATTGTTTAAACTTCCTGTGAAGCATTTCAGTGCGGATTAAAATGGCTCATAAAAGAGGGAGAGGCACAACAGCAGCACTGCTACTCCGCTCTGCAATAAACTGCTATTTATTTTTAATCTTTGTTACAGCTGAGGCATTACATCTGTGTAAGACTACACGTATAATCGGAAAGCAAGCAGAATAAGATTACACATTATAACTCTAGTTTTGATCAATGTTTGTTTGGAGGTTAAACTACAGTTCAGCTACAGAACCTGAAAATCCTGGTCCTATTTATATCTTTAGTGTTGCGCTGGAGTCAAATAAAAACTACACTTGTGTTAAAAAAAACAGTTTGACTCAATAAACAAACAAACCAAACAGACTATTATCATTCAAATTATTTCTAACTTCTAATTTCCCCATTCATACTTTAGGCCACGCCTCCCTATGCTTCAGGCCAAACTGTGGGCTGTGAAGGAAAGTGATTCAGTTCCTTGACTGATTTTAGCTCTGCAGAGAGCATACTGTCAGAAATCATTTGAGTCAACAACATGACTCTACAATTATTGAGATATGATACTAAAATGGAGGCTAGAGGAGCCCTTGTTATCTTAGAAACATTAGCCTTAGAGCTGGATTTGGTGTGTAACTAAATTGTATACATTTAGATTTAAGACTTTGTTTAAACTGTTTCACTGCAAAACATAAGCAGATGTAAATACTATCACCACACAAGTGGAAAAAGTGCATACTCTACCTCTTAATATATCAAATTTCAATTTAAATAAATATAAAAAACAAAACATGCCCTTTGGGATCGATACAGATCTGTCTCTATTTTTCTTTAAAGAATAATAACCATCTATACAGTCCAATAGACAGAAATTTTATAGACAATATTTCATAAACATGTGATTGAGGCTTCTATAAAAATATCTTAAACAACACACAGTCCAACTTTATATAAAGAGAGAATGAAATGCCAGACATGTGATGTACAGTACCAGTAGACGATCGAGATTATTATTATTGTTTTTAAGAAATGAACATTTAGGTGTTACCTATAGCAGGTGGCTCTCTGAGCAGCTTTCGGCTGATGAAGACATAACCACAAGGGCACGACTTACAGGCCACAGGGATCTGAAGAACCAAGAGGAAAGACACACACACACACACACACACACACACACACACACACACACACAGACACACAACAATGCTGTTTACACTTTTTATAACATACTCCAATGCTTTTACGTCCTGATTGCACAACGCTAACAGGATAACAGTATCACGTCAGTTAGAGAACGGATATTTACTCGGGTCTTGATTATTAACGCCATCATGTCAACCTTTGTGCCTGTTTAATTATTCAACGTGATGGTTTTGGTGTGAAGTGGATTGTAATGGAAAAACACCCTGCTCTCCATCACAACCACCTTTTACAACCACATCCTATCCTTTCAAGCACGTTAAAGAAAAATGTTTTTGAAAAACACTCAATTATCAAACTTAATTCAAAATAAATATTTAGTTACAAAAGCCACACTAGCACTTTTACCAAGTTACAAATAGCAAATATAAATTGTTTACTGCAACACTTCACAATTTGGCTCATACATTTGATCTCTAACAATATAACATTATACATTTCAAAACAGAAAACATTATTACGACTATTATATACTATGACTGTTGATATGCTCAAATATTGAGCTTTTTATTCCTAGCAAATTTAACGAATTAAAATGAGAATAAAGGAGTCTCAGCAATCCTGATGCGAGGGAGTATTATTTGAACACTAGCTGTTTAATTTTCTCATCAAAACCAAACTAAAAGAATCAAACCACTTTTTTATTCCTACAAGTCAGTTGAAATATGAAAGCAGTGAAAAGGAAATGATGAGAAGTGGCCCATGATCTGGGCATCCTGCCCTGCAGAAAGCCAATAATGTGGCCTTGGCCTTGGAAAGCAGAAATCTCTACGCTGACTGTTTTTTTTTTAGCAGGAATGATATGAAATTAAGATATAAAACAGACTGAAATTAAAATCAGACGCAATATAAGATGTGAGAGAGAGTGTGTGTGTGTGTGTGTGTGTGTGTGTGTGTGTGTGTGTGTGTGTGTGTTGGGGAGGGGGGTTGATTAAAAAAGGAAATGACTCAAATGAGCACACAGCATATTAAACCATAATGAAGACAGGAGTCATAATGTAATATTAAAGACAAGCAGGAATGATAAGAGTTTTACGCACAATCCATTTGAAATCAAACAATTATAAAAATAAAATAAATAAACACAGAAATGATCCTGATCTGAAACGAGCACCATGAACAATGCAACTAGGAAATGTCTCTTTTGTTATTTCTGTTTTGTTCAGAAATGATTATCAAAATCAGATATAATTTCTAATGGCTGAAATATTTCAACAATGGCTCTGAAGATGCACCGTTTCCACTGCAGTGTCTTTCAATAGCCACAGTAAAGTCATGTGAAATGACACAATAGTAAATATTTCATATTTTCTATTATGAGGAAGAGTCCAGATGGAATATTAGACCTCGCGATCACACACACACACACACACACACACACACACACACACACACAGATGGCACAGAGAAAATAATAGCCAATCATTTATTTATTTCTTTGTTGTTTGTTTGTTGTTGTTGCTGCTGATGATATAAGAGCGCATTTGTATTCGATCAATAGTGAAATCGGAAACAGCAATATTTCTTTTTCCTGTCTGAAGTTTTTTTTGTTTGTTTTTTAAACCACACACACACACACACACACTTGAAAGCACCATAAAAAAATCTCCACTGCTGAATAATAAAAGCACCAACTTCAGCATTGACAAACTTCCTCTCTCTCGCCACATCAGGAAGACTTCCAGATGAAATAATAATAATATCATCTGTTATAAAATCAACACTCACCTGTTGGTCACATTCCGGACACGATTTGGTTGCCATTTTCACTTTCTTCACTTTATTTGCGGACATTATTGTGATTAAAATAAAATAAAAAGTCCAAAATGCGAAGGACGGAATAATCAAGTCGATCCTTGCCTGTAATATCATCCACTTCACACACACTCTCGCACACGCACACTCACACGCGTGCGCGCGCATTCACTCTTACACACATTCAAACACACACACACTCACACTCACACACATACATAAACCATCAATCAGCTCCAAACCCTACCAGAAAAAAACCTACAGTTCATTTTCCACATTATTCACACTGCACATGCGCAGTGCGGCTAAAAAAAGATACAGTAACCAAGAACATGCTGTTGATATTTCCTCTGTCTCTATGTGTCCCGCACTGCGCATGCGCGCTTCGGCGCTACCGGGTCACGTGACCCAGAAAACAATGAAGAGCCGGTTGAAAGCTTATATTATGTGCCATTTAGTTGTGTTTCTTGTATATACGTGTGTAGATTTAAATATATATATATATATATATATATATATATATATATATATATATATATATATATATATATATTTTTTTTTTTTATAAATATTAAAGGCGGCGAAATGATTTTTTTTGAAGATCAGCTAACAATTTTTTTTAAATATATATATTCGAATATTATTCGATGTTTCAATCTTATACAATCCTGTATTATTTTATTCATTTATTATTATTTTTGCTTTTAATCAACACTTTTTATATTGTTAAGCTCAAAGAATCTTTTTTCACAGCCCATCCCCCAACACACACACACACACACACACACACACACACACACACACACACACACACACATTTCTGTGGGTTTTTTCCACTGACTTGTATATTAACATATAAATCATCTAACCTCCAAGCCCTATAGCCTTAACCTTAATTATTATGTAAACAGAAATTTCCTGCCAAAAATCCTGCACAGAAACTGCAGCCCTCATTTTTGTGAGATAAAAATGGTCAATTACATATAATAATATCATTAATTTCATTTTTATCACTGGAACTGGCCAAATGTCACCTATTTCTTTCGTTACACTAAACAAATACAGAAATTGGTAGCTCTTAAAAACTCAAAACACAAACAGAACACTAGCAGAAGTCTGTGTAAGCTTTCTGTCACAATTACAGTCTTTACTGCCACGCAGAAAATCATTTCAACATCAATTACTTGTAAACACAGATGGTTTTTTATCAATACACAGTCATATACTCTCTGTAGTTTCTCCTGCTTTCAAACTGAAGGCTGATAAATATCTGCAGCTCTGTGTTTCCTCCCCTTCTCCCACAAATCTGCCATCGCCAAGCAGACAAAGGCATCTTTAAAAAGTTCTGCTTGTCTCTGATGGACGCTTTCTTCATGTAGAAACATGATCAATCCACAAGCTTTTGTGTATATGTTTCAAAGCCAAACAACGAAATGTAAAATTGTACTTTTTGGGTTTTTTTTAACAAGAGAAAGTGAAGTTGTTATTATGTGATATCTGTCACAGCACCGAACTGATGAATCTATCAGAAAAATACTGTAATAAATAGAATTATTTTTTAATGGGGACAAAGTTTTGAGTAATTAAAATAAAAAAGTAACATGTAAAACCATAATGAGGTCTTAAAGGTTATGATCTGATTTGTCCAGCAGATAGCAGTGTTTCATTTTATTTTATTTTATTTATTTTAAATTGTATTAAATATTATTCAATTATTAAAAACAATTTATTTATTTTTTTTATTAACATTTTTTTTTAATTCATTATAATCTAATAACACCACTTATAACAGTTTAATAAATATGAAATGTTATTTATTGTGACATTATTATGTATTTTTCTTTCAGTTAATTAAAATAACTGATTTTGACAAAATAATTGCAAACAAAATTACTTGTTCTTCTATTGAAATTATATTAATTCTACATTGTTTACCAATATAATATAATATAATATAATATAATATAATATAATATAATATAATATAATATAATATAATATAATATAATATGATTGTGTTGTTTTTAGGTTTATTTGTTTCCTTGTTTATTTATTGCCTCTTGGTCAATTAGTTTATTGTAATACATAATCTTAAATTACACACTTTAGTGTATTTTTCATATAATTGTTTACATATTTTATTTAGTAAGGTGATGTATTTGTATTGTTTAATTCATTTGTGTTTTCTCAAACTTTATCATCACTATCTTTTTATTACTTAAATTTAATATTTTTTTAAACACCTGACTGCAAATGAGAAATCTATTTTAACTGATTATGCTATATGTTAAAATTGTACTGTATTTTTTAATTTTAGTGAATTTATGGACTCCAGACAATATGCATATTTTGTTTTGTATACAGTATCATAAAGTGTAATTTAGCCAGACAGTCTATTAGCTATTCAGCCCTCAACATTCCAGAGAGATTAAGGTTTTAGGTGTGTCATACCACATTTTTCATATGATTGATTTCCCTTACACACACATGAACATAATTAATGATTACAATTACCATATTACACACACACTGTAATAACACTCTTTTCTCACCATCAAAATATAAATTCTCAATCACCATGAAACATAATATACAAATACCGACAATATAGACAACAATAAGCAATAATCTGTGCTCATGAAACACATTTCGCCACTTTATTTATTCCATATAAACACATTGAGGAGATAAAATTAGGCGATGATCTGCGCCACGTGTCAGCAATGCTCAATACAAAGAGCAGAACGGTAATTGCAGGACATCAAACTAGTCAGCAGGTGGCAGTGTCGGGTCATTCTGATGAGAAAGTCCAGCCTCCCCTCCCGCTGTTTCAAAAGCAGGCGTTTGATTGGACAGCCGACATGACCGTATCGTTATTGTAATAATTACTCCATAGTAACGATGGCGTTTGAGATGTCACGTGGTTTATCTCACATGGCGTAACTTTCTATGTTTTCGTTAAAGTCATATCTATAAACTGTGATTCTATTAGAAAATGTCTTATTCCTTAAAGAACTGCATACCTGTTTAAGGTTGCACATATATAATATGCATAATACGAACAAGGTGTGGAAAATCTCCAATGTGTCCGTTTCCTTTTGCGTAAGGAGGCGGGTCTTGTTCTGACCAATCAGAAAGCAGAGAGTGGGGGGGTTGGGTGCTGACGTACACCGTAAACAAAAGCCTTTCTGGGATTTTTAGTTTTTAGAAATTGCGCCTTCGCGAGTCGAAAGGAAATCAAACCTGAGAAGAACTACAATTCCCATGATTAAAGACGCATGCGTTGCCGGCTGATGAAAGAGTGTGGACGGCGGTTTGGAAATAAAAGGCGGCCGTCGACAGAACACGTTCAATCGTTTTATACTTGATTGCATAAAATTGATTCATTTTTGTTGTGAAACAGTTCGGTTTCTTCTCTTTGAGACTTTATAAATCGGTTCATATTTCGATTGCGCATTGTTCTTCGAAGAGGAGCTTCGGAAGAGTAACCCGCTTCATTCATTTGATTTTGACATCAGCATATAATATTAATAGTAAAATAATAATAATAATAAATAGAAATAATGAACAGATTTCGGTCTCTAACAAACCGGGGTTTAATCACTGGGTCTTTTGGTCAATGTGCGGGATTAAGGCGCGTGTCTGAGAAATGGCGGTACCCGGTATGGGGGTGCGGGAGGGAGCGGTACATCACCGCCGAGGCGGCCGCAGCATCTGCTGCTCTGGGGAAGACCAAGCCGCGAGAGAAGACTCTGAGCATGGAGAACCTGAACCCGCATGTGAAGGCCGTGGAGTACGCGGTGAGAGGACCAATCGTCATTAAAGCCGCAGAGATCGAGAAAGTAATACAGCAGGTAAGACTCGGGGTCGCACTTCCGGTTTCCCCCGTCTCGCTTTTACACTCCTCCTCTTATTAATATGATAACGAGCTGTCAACGTGGCCGTGTAGATCAGAGTTGCATCAGAAAATACCTCTCTCGGATCTGAGTATTAGTGTGATCAGCCTGGAGCTTCTATCATACCTGTGCGCGTGAGCTTCTTGTGTCTGCTTTATAAACACTATCAATATATAACTGTTTAAAGGAAACCAGAAACCAAACAATCACATCACATCTGTGTATAAAAGTAAGATTTTGCCTTCACATTCTCGTGCAAACTGCATAGTCCATCTTTCGTGACATTGTTCTTGTCAGTCCAAAGATGTTTCAAAATAAAAGAAATATCTTTGTATTTTATGTCTACTCAGCAGAAAGTACAAAGCCATATTTCCCCGTTCATTTGCTGGTCTAAGTTATCTTTTATACCTTTAACTTATGAAAGTACTGAAGATAAATAAATGGAATGGCGTCTTTTAAAAACAATAATAACTACGTAGGTGTATTTGCATTTCAGAATTTCCTCTAGCTCTTCATATCATACATGTTGAATTTTGACATTGCAGAAAGTCAAGTCAAGTTTATTTCTATAGCGCTTTTCACAACAGACATTGTCTCAAAGCAGCTTTACAGAATTTAACAGTTAAGGTGAACGATGTGTATTTATCCCTGATGAGCAGCCGTGGCGACTGTGGCAAAAACTCCCTTAGATGTTATGAGGAAGAAACCTTGAGAGGAACCAGACTCAAAAGGGGAACCTTATCCTCATTTGGGTGATATCAAGACTGTGATTATAGTCTTTAAACAATATTATTTTAGAAAAATAATACCACATCAGCACTGCTTCAAAAAGTCTCAGTATGAAAACAAATTAGGCAAGACACACGGCACACTTGAGTTTTCCTACTTTTGGCTTTGGAGAAGCTGACCTTAGTATAGACAAATAGACAGATTTAATTTTAGCCCTCAGATGGGACAGGTGCTTTCCCAAGCCCTGGATACTCTTTTTAATCCCACAGATGTCCAGTGTATACACTCTAAACTGCCAGCAGTGATGCAAGAGCTGTCTTGCTCTCTGGATTCAATCACAAGCTGAGCAGAGTCATCTAATGGTTGATAGTTTCATACAAAACATTTTGAACCCTGACAAGACACGTTAACTGAGGAGTTGTAGCATTGATTGCGGAGAGACGGAGAGAAGTGTTGTTAGGTTGAAAATCTTCTATACTTTCCCCTGATAACTCTTGGATGTGTATATGTATGTGACTGAAAGACCCTTTTGACTATGATTAGATTGGAAAGACATTTCTGTCATATTAACAATTTATGATTTAAGAGTTAACGGGCACAAGTGTACTTAGACCACTTTAAAGAAAAATAAGAATTATAATTTATTAAGAGACCTACTGTGTGTTAAATAGAACATAAGCATTCATGCAGACTTTAGTCAGTATAATATGGAGGCAGGTAAATTTAGGCAACAGTCTTTTAAAATGTTTTTGTTTTATTTTGGATTGCAGCAAGCATCTAAATTCCTTCTTAAAACATTGTCTTCCCCTTTTTTTTAATAATTCATTTTCTGTGTTTCGTCTTCTTCGACCTTCCTGTATGTAGCTGTGTTGTGGTGTAATATCTTCCAAAAGGTGTAACAAAGATTTATCCATTGGAAAGCAAAATCATTTAATTGAATAATTCATGCTTGTTTATATCACTGGGAAGATGAAAATCATATTGCTGCTCTAGAAAGTGATAAAATCTAACTAAAAGTGTTTTATAAATTATTAATGATTCTCTAAATTCTGTGAAAAACACAAATAAAGTTGTTCTTGTGCATATTGTTGACCTAAATGCATGTGTTTGTGGTATTGGGTTGTTATAATGGTACCAAGTGGCACTATAATGATGTATACAAATATGTATGGCAAATAAAAGCCTAGTGTCTGATTTGTTCTTTTCCACTTTGGGTGTATTTTGTAATTTGGGTGCGGAGTAATTATAACACATTATAATCTCTGAAAACAGCATTTATTTCCACTGGAACATTAAATCTAAACTGAATTTTCTCTCTGTTTGACTTACAGGGAGGAAAGAAGCCCTTCACCGAGGTCATTAAAGCCAACATTGGAGATGCTCATGCAATGGGACAACAACCAATCACATTCCTAAGACAGGTAAGATAAGGTGAAGGTGTGAAAAACATGTCGCCACACTTGGATGTTCTTGTTTCTAAATCTCAGACTGTGTGTTACTCTACTCTGAAGAAGGACTGACTACGTGACGCTGGGAAAATGGTTGCTTCTTTGACTACTGTTCATTAACAACACACGGTAAAATGCTGTACTGTTTTATTTGTCATTACTGCTCCTGTGTAAAGTTGAAAAACAGCCGAGCAGCAGCTGGAACAAATTCTTCAGGAATTGAGTCGCACCAGAATCCAAAGATAAACCTTTATTCGAAAGCTGTTAAATCCAGACAGCATGGAACGAGTGTTTTAGAGTAGCCGGGGTGAAGTTGTTCAAACTGTAGAAAAATATTAGTATTAATAAAAAAATGTAATCCAACACTCCAAAACAAAAATAAGGGCACTGTTTTTTTTTTTTAAATATCATGTTTTAATTGCACTGTTTGTATTTGAACACCCATGGCTGATAATTAGGCATTTTATTCGGAATGACATTGAAATAATCTCATCTTAAACTGTGACCGTCTAGTTTACAGTCATACAGCTTTTGGCTCACCTGAAATCTCTTTATTACACTAATAGTGAGTATTAAATACTGCAGTATTTGACAACCAGTTTTGGCTCATGCCCTGGCTGTAGATTTAGTCTGTGTGAGTCAGACTGTCAGTGTTAACCGTGAGTATGATTGTAGCAGGTTATAAATCTCTGTGAACCATTGTGTTGTCAGCACTGTCCTGTAGTGAAGCAGCTAGCAGGTGCTGTGGGAGTAAATATATCATACAGGCTGAGCTCAGATTGACAGAGTCTGATATTCTTGTCGCACATAACTTTACAGAAAAAGCATAATTTCTCAGCTATAGGAGGCTAAATTAAAAAAGCAGTTCATCAGTGTGACTGTGAATTGCCAGAATATTGTGTGTTCAATGAGCCGTTCAGTTCTTTTAAATCTGTATTACAACATTATGGTATTTTATACACCAGTTGTTCTCTTAAAGCTTTTGGACTTTTGATCAATGGACAATATGTATGATTCAGCACTACCAAAATGCCTTTGGTAGCCTCATTACGCAATATTATTATATCCTCCAAGTACTAAAAATCCATCATTTTTTGAATACTGATGATGTTAATTCTCTGCTGGAATTGTTGTTCCTAAAATATCAAATAGTATGTTAGTTGTTTTCAATGTATTGGCTCTCACATGAGTCTGAGGTTTCCATAGCAAGTTTGCTTCAATGAAAGGATAACTCAAAACATGAACCATTGTTCCCATTTTAGAATTCTTCGTATTAGAATAGCAGTATATACAATTTGTCTTCAGGTGGTGGCTCTCTGCACATTCCCTGAGCTCATGGACAGCCCGAGTTTCCCTGAGGATTCAAAGTGGAGAGCAAAGCGCATCCTGAAGGGCTGTGGAGGACAAAGCATCGGTATGTGCGAAAGAGAAACAGACATACATAGACATGTAGCAAAACAGACCCTGTATATAAAATGTGGAAACTAAGAGAGACAGAAAATAGAAATAAGCAGTTGCCAGGCAAAAAAAAAAAACCCAGACAAACTATTTTAGAAAGACACATAGACAATGAGGTAGACAGACAGATAAATTTACAATAGTGAAAAAAGAGACTGACAAGTTGTTTGTAAATGTCTAGAAAATAATATATACAGAGTGTATTAATTCAGAAAGGTTAAAATACACAACTTCATAATGCTTATTACCCACAATGTTCCATTTTTAACAAAATAAAAGGTCTGATGTTTCAGTCAGTGGGTTACACTGACGTTGAATAGTGTGTTGAAATGTGTGTGTGTGTGTGTGTGTGTGTGTGTGTGTGTGTGTGTGTGTGTGTGTGTGTGTGTGAATATTTATGGATATGTCGCAGGCTCCTACAGTGCCAGTGAAGGGGTGCAGTGTATCCGAGAGGACATTGCAGCCTTCATCGAGCAAAGAGATGAGGGTGTACCAGCTAACTGGGAGAACATCTTTCTCACCACTGGGGCCAGCGATGGCATCATGGTATGATCCTTAAGCCAGCTTAAAGCTCAAAGAACATATATTAAACATTTGGTAGGCATACACTAATGACCATGATTAAAACTTTTACCAAACCAGAGTGAAAATACCAAAAATGTTCCTGTTTATTGTCAAGAAGTTCTTGTCACTCTACTTGTTGTGACATGTTTTATTTGTTGAGACCAGGCAGACAGGTAATAAATAGGCAGGGTCCATGAATATGAGCCAGTTTGCCCCAAGATCAGCCCTAAGTTCGAAGCATTTCCATAGAAATGTTAGTTGTCTTATTTAAATTCGATATGTTTTCCAGGGTTTTTGGGAATCGATTTTATATTTATATTTCTGCAGTGTACACACAGCTACTGCGCTTTCTCATCTACAAATTGAGTCAGATACCAGCATGCAGTCCTGCAGTGACTCAGTATGTGCATTAGGCACATATGCCTTGCTGTAACCTCCAATGACTAATAAATGTGCCCACATTCATTAGTATATTGTTGTATATTGAACGTGTTCCAAACAGCACATGGGCTATATTTGTTAACATTTTAATGTCATCTCAGAGTAGCCTAGTGGTGGTATTAAGGCAACTCCCTGTGCAATTCAGTTACTGAGACACTAATATGTTCATTTGTGTTTGTTCCTCAGAACATTCTGAAACTGCTGGTGTCAGGTGAAGGTCATAACCGTACAGGTGTGATGATCCCCATCCCGCAGTACCCCCTTTATTCTGCTGCCATCGCTGAGCTGGGTGCTGTGCAGATAAATTACTATCTAGACGAGGACAACTGCTGGGCACTGGATGTCAATGAGCTCCACAGAGCATACCAAGCTGCTAAACAGCACTGTCAGCCCCGAGTCCTCTGCATCATCAACCCTGGAAACCCTACCGGTGAGACATCACATTCTTTAAATGACTTAATATTTGAAATGCAGGCAGGGTTGAAATGCACATCCTTTCTATTCAGTGAGTTTGATTAATATATATTACTAACAATATAACTAAGCATAGTTATTTTTCTTAAAAGCACTTCAAGTTTATATATTTGTTTTTCTGCAACATCTAATCAGCATTCTATGGGCTGAATTAATTGCTCAGATATGCTTAGTTCCAGTAAAGGTGCAAATAAATATTTTGGAATGTATTAAAAATAAATAAACTGTACTGTTGTAGGAAAATAAGAAGTATAGAGTTGGTGTAATTAAGCAGAAGTACTGTTTTTTGCTGCTTCCTATTTCAAATGTCCTTTTCTGTATCAAAAAAGAACAAAACACATTACATTGTGTCCAGATTTTGTCCATGTAGCAAATAGGATTTGGGTAAATGAATCATTTTGGCTACATTATCCTCATAGTACGAAGTGTACTGTTCTGTTTCACTGAGCATACTGTTCTGTCACTGTTAATCTCTGTCCTCCCCTCTGTGTAAATAGGTCAGGTTCAGAGCAAGAAGTGCATCGAGGACGTCCTGCACTTCGCCTACGAGGAAAACCTCTTTGTAATGGCTGACGAGGTAATGATGTAAAAGCTGATATAGACAGTTTGTTTTCCCTGACTAGCGCCTTTCATACTTTTAAGCACTTGATGAGAGGCTAAAAGGGTTCTGTTGTGTTTGGTACCACTAAAATCTGGTTTATAATTACTTTTCCTGTGCATTTTGTGATCAGTTTGGCCCTTAATATTCCTTATTTTAATCCTACAGGTGTATCAGGAGAACGTGTATGCTCCTGACTGCCAGTTTCACTCATTTAAGAAGGTGCTGTATGAAATGGGACCAGAGTACTTTAACAGCGTGGAGCTGGCCTCGTTCCATTCCACCTCTAAAGGTTACACAGGAGAGTAAGTACTGATATCTGAGTCAGCACGCCTCTGAAATTCCACCCAGACTTAAACGCTCACACATAACGCTGCCTCATACTGCAGGCAGAATAATGCTTACTGCAGCTTAAACTAAAATACACATACACCGAACAGGACAGCATGTGCTGAACAGTGGACTTATATAAACTGCACCAGGGAACATTAAGTGCAAGGAATAGAAATTAATATGCATAATTGCATGGCTAACAAAGAGCTGAGCTAAGATGTTGACTTCTGCAGTAATATCAACATGTAAACACCTTGTGCAACACTGTCAATAAATAATTTGCACATTTGGCTCAGTTCTGTTTCACTAAAGAGGACAAATGAGGGTGTGAAAACTGCTGTGAAGACTGGAAAGGCATAGCTACACCATATATTCTTCTTTTCCTGTTATTAAACTGCCAGTGAAACAGCAGCTCTGACAGCAATGCAGCTGCAAAATCATAGGTTTATACTGATGTGCAAGTTCTTACAACTCAATCACAGGACACTTCCAAGTTATAATAGTCTTAAAATTTCTAAACAAGAAATGTCCTAGTCTTAGATTTTATAATAATAAAATGGTATAAAAGAAATTAAATAATTGACAATAAATGCAGAGGACACCTGACAGAAATATCACAATACTTGACATTTCTACAATACACAATATACACCTCAAAACATATAAGCCAGAAAAAAAAGTGCTGAAATTAATGGGGGAAAAAAGTTTTATTCTGAAACTTTAAAATGACTATATTCTTAAAATGTACATTTAGCATTTCTGGATATTCGGTACAACATTTTATGATAAACTTGCCAAATAAACGCTTGTGGTAATTCATCCTTTACTGATGCAGGTTGTTGATGAGGTTGTATTCCATGATCCAGAAGTGCTTAAATTCTGACAGGATGCTCTAAATGATCTAACTCCTAGCTGTGTTCCTTAGGTGTGGATTCAGGGGAGGCTATATGGAGATTGTTAACCTGGACCCGGACGTCAAGGCCCAACTGGTAAAGCTGCTTTCGGTCAGACTGTGCCCCACCGTGGCTGGCCAGGCCGCAATGGACGTCATCGTGAATCCTCCTGATCCAGACGAGCCGTCCTTTATGAAATTCCACAAGGTTTGTAATATTGTGCGATTTGCCTCAGAATCATGATTCCTTGGTAAATACAGTGTGTTCAAAAAGTCCCTCCGCAGTGGCCGCGTAGTGTAGGTTATAGGAAAATATTAGTTTAATGAAACTCATTATTATTCTCACTCATGTATTAATTTATTAAAATCATAAATGTCATTCACTTTACATTAAGCACTGAAAGTGCTGTCCCTGTTGTTAAATGCATGATTCAGTTTGTTTTGTCATATTGCCAAAGACACGTAACTTTTCCTCTGTAATGAAAGCAGTGTGAAGCGGAGAAGGCAGTTTTCAGTTCGTGAGTGGATTTTAGAGGGGTCTTATAAACAGCTCCTTTTGCTGCACCTCAGAAGTAAAAATCAGGTGGTGTTAGGTCAGGTGACCATGGAGGCCAGAAACCCTTTGAAATTATGTGATTCCTGAAGACGTCTTCGAGTAGTGTCATCAGTGAAATTAGTTTCACCAACCAGGCCAGTTTTATTTTGGTGTATGAAATTATTGAACCACTCACATTGCCGCAGTCTTTTAACATAATCTATTGGTTTTAACGAACCCCAGCCATTAGGGTTGCACAAGCCTGAGTGCTGGTCCCAAGCCCGGATAAATGGGGAGGGTTGAGTTAGGAAGGGCATCCAGCGTAAAAACGTGACAAATCAAACATGCGGATGGTCCACTGTGGCGACCCCTAACGGGAGAAGCCGAAAGAAAGTTTTATTGGTTTTAATTCGAATGAATTAAATCCTTACAGCTGTGTGGGCCGTTCCTAGACTAATGTCCGTTTCCTGTGCCAGTTCCCTCATTGACTTGAACGGACTTGTCATCTTATCAGAAATATCGAGAAGTCTATCCTTACACTAACACTTGGTCAATCATTTCTCGGTGCATCTGCCACAGAACCTGTACTTCGAAATGTAGTTATTAAATCTCGCACTGTATCGCCATGATGTATTCTTGTCTTCGGAAAAGCTGCTTGAAATTTTTACGATCCATATCCATGTATTTATCGCCAACTTAGCGATAAAACTAGAGGAAAAAAAAAAAGGGAAAAAAACTTCTTTGATGGTTAACATTTTCACACAAAAATACACGGCTGGCGAATAACTCTTTGGATACGTACAACAGACTGGTGGCACCAAACAAGGGCGTGTCAACGCACCACTACTAGTCTACATAGCAGCTGCGGAGATAATTTTGAACGCACTGTAAATGTTTACTGATGTGCATTTCAGGAAAAAGCAGCAGTGCTGGGAGCTTTAGCAGAAAAAGCGAAATTAACAGAGCAGATTCTCAATGCAGTGCCTGGCATCAAGTGTAATCCTGTGCAGGGGGCCATGTACGCATTTCCACAGATTTTCATTCCACCAAAAGCAGTGGAAGAAGCTAAGGTATGTTCTCACTGCTTCATATTGTAGCATTGACATTAATCTCTGATTTTAACTTTAACATTACAAGCACAAAAGGTGTAACTTGAATGTTTAATCGTGTAAACCAGGATATTCGAAAAGACAAGTGTGTTGTTATATTTTAAAATCCATTTGTCATGACCAGCTGAAATGCATTGCTCATACACCTTCACTATGATTTCATCATTCTACACTGATGGCCTTGTGCAGGCTTTGGGAATGCAGCCGGACATGCTGTACTGCCTGCGGCTCCTGGAGGAAACAGGAATCTGTGTGGTGCCTGGCAGTGGCTTCGGACAAAGAGAAGGCACATACCATTTCAGGTAATCTTACTTCCAGATATCCCAGTGCCCTTTAGTCCCAGTCTTTTTATCCATCCTACATTCACAAAATAATTTTTATTTTGTGTATTTATTCGAATGGTTTTTGTTTTAAGAAAAGCAACGATTACCCATTACCCCAACCCACTAATTTCCTGTCTTGTTTACAGGTAACAGCAGTCAAAATAATAGTCCACAATTATGCATAAGTTACAACATTATTTGTTTGTTCAGGTTGTTTAAACGTTGCTTGATTTACTGTTGCTTGTATTTACCTTCATGTTGAAACATGCTAAATGTTTGATGGCCCAGTATACAAATCTGTCCCAATATACAAGTCTCAACAGCACTTTGTTCTGCTGATATTGTACATATTTTTAATATTTGTCTTGCAAAGCATGCTCTGTATATTAAAGTTTAAATTAGTTTTTTTTTCACCTCAGGTTAATACCTTGTTTTTGTATTTGGGCAAAGCATTTCATATTATGCAAAAAGAAAAAGCCGTTTTACACTTGAAGCGATGCATTAGATTTGCATATGCTAAAATTCTCAAGAAAAAGAATTGCCTTGTTCTTGTTGTTGTACAGGTCATAGGATAGGAACTTTATCACATTCCTCCGAAATGTGACACAATTCTGTCTCAATGTTTCATTTCAGAATGACCATTCTCCCATCTCACGAAAAGCTGAAGGTACTGCTGGAGAAGGTGCGGGATTTCCACATCGGGTTTCTAAAGGAGTACTCGGACCTTCAGGAGCCTCAGTGAGGTGTTTGAGCATGAGATGCTGACCACAGAACATGGATGAAATAATACTTAACACATTACCCACAAGTAGCAGTTGTGTTAAGTAACTTCATATTCTGCTTTAAATTCAATTTCCCCTAAAAAGGACACTTTTTCATGAGCCATGTGCCTTTGTGCTACTATAAAATAATTATGAATGGGAGTCAATATAGTTTACCTGTAAAAGATCTTACACTAAGGCATGAAATGACAGTTTTTCTCCGTATTCACATCATGTTCATCTTCATTAAACACGTTTTTACATCACAAAATTAGGTTTGTCAATATAACAATATTAATGTATTTATTTGAAACTTGTTTGTGATATACAAAGCTTCTCAACATATATCTCTTATAAATAAATATACCGTGTGGCCTTAAAATGTATGTAATTCAAACTTGTCGCCAGCACTCTGGCCAGGGTCGCTAATAAGCTAGCTAACATTCAGCTGATAATTTTTTAATTAATACCAGGCAGCCAAAATTTTGGCCAGGTTTGCTAGCAAACTAGCATTCCGTTTCTCTAACTTAAAAAGTGACTAGCTAGTTAACGTTCATCTAACTATTATTTTTGTCAGGTTTCCTGGAAAACTAGCTAATAGTTTATAATTAATGCATCAATGAAAATTGGCCAGCAACTAACAAATATGTGAGTTTCACATTTTATTAATTTCAGATTTGTATTGTAAATATGTTCTGCTTTATTTGTATTAATAAGGGATGTTGAGAGAGAGAGGTGCTATAATGATCGATACTGTATTTAATAAAAAACACTTTTACACATTTCCCAAACTGCTGCTTCATGCAGCTTTAAGTAACGCACACTGGGACAGTGTTGATGTAGTTTCATAAACGCACAGTTCTTCATTATGATCGAGGTGTTTTTCATTTTATTTGTTTTACTTTTTGTGCTGAATATATTTAAACGTTAAATAGAGAATGGGGAGTGTCTCTGGTGTCTTGTTTTCTTTTGCTGCTTTTGTTAGTTTTTTTCCTTTACTGTGGTTATTTTTGCTTTTGCATTCATGTGCTATTAAAAACTGTTTCACAGTGTTTTTTTTTTTTTTTTTTACTGAAGTACATGTCTAATTTCCTGAAGTAAAAATTGAAGTGAAAATGTAATTTCAGACAAGCTAATGATTACCTGTTACCAGATTTGGCATTTCTCTATATCTAATATGTATCACTTAAAAGCTATTTTTTTTTTTAATTACATTTTTCTGGAAAGCATTCTGGAGATTTTATTAATATTTTTTTCCTGAAAACTCTTGAACAGCAACAAATGTAATGCACAGAGACAACGCCTATCTATGCAGTCTCCTTTCAAACCTGTTGTAATTTGAAGTGTCCATGTTACTAATATCCTTTTATTAATTATTGTCACTTCACTTCAGTGAGTTTGACTCTTATTTGTAGACCTACATATTGTGAAGTTCAAATTAACAAAGCCAAACTGTTTTTATCTGAAGGTACATTTTTGTGTATGTTTACTCTCATTTTGCATTTCTTCATTAATGTGTAACTTGAGTAATGTAAATAATAATGAATCTAAATGCCAAAATTAAAGCTGTAATTAAAATGAAGACTGTTAAATTACCATTTTGTAGAGTTTCATTTCTTTATTGAACTTTTTTTTATTCAGAGCAAAAAAAAAACATTTACGGTTTTCCACTTTTAACGAATCTGTAGGATTGTTTCCATAGGAACTTGAAAAATGAATCTAGTTAACAATCAGATAAAATTTAAAGCATTTGCCAGGTTTGTTAGCAAATTTATTTACAAAAGAATGCATGTAAAAGTTTTATCTATTTTATTTTACCTATCAAATTGACAGAAAATAATTAGTTTTACATTTTAATTTCAGATTTGTATTGTATATAGGGTTTAGCTTTATTTTTATCAATAAGGGATGTAAATAGAAGCATGTTATAACGATCAATGATGTATTTAATTAAAACACTTTAGCAGGGAAACTGCTTCATGCAGCTTTAAGTAACACACACTGGTAAAGTGCTGATTTATGAAGACTTGAGTTATACCACCTTATATGTACTTTTCTTTATTTAATTCTTTATTAAGATCATTAAAATTATTTTTTTTACCTTGAATAAATCAGTAGATTGTTGCTATGAGGTAGAAACCTTAAATTCAGAACATCATTATCTTGATTTGAACAAGAAATGCACACAAAATAAGACGGCAGTGCGTCAGTGGATCTGTCAAGTACAGACAATCTATACATTTAAAATCATTTTTTTAGTTATATAATCTATCACTGAATTTAATCTATTTAAAGACCGTTTAAGATATGTTCTCTATAACATTGAAAAGAGTATTTGAAACCATAAAACATTTGTTTAAAAACAGGAATTCTGATGTAAATTGTTTTTGTGTTTTCATTAGTAGAACCTATGAAGAAACTTCTACCAGATGGATTTATAAATCAATTTAATAGAAATACATTAACAATCCTACTAGTATCAGTAGTATATGAATACAAGTAATGGTAAACATTTGAGATTTAGCCAAACACATTCATTGTTGCAGTTCATCCCGTCTGATTGTTGCTGCACCTGTTGTTAATCATGTCAGTCACTAACCATGAGTTTAAAGCCAGGTTCAGTGGTGAGGTGTGATTGTGGGAACATGGCTGCCAGAAGAACTCGTAAAGGAAGTCAAAGCTCTGAAGGTCTCCAGAGAGACCAAGCAGCTGATAAACTCAGGAAAAGGAAAGCACTGTTCATCCAGCAGTTTGAGAAAGAAGGTTGATTTATTTTTTTTCTTTCCCCACAGTCCTATTAATATCATGCTTATTGTCAACAAATCCATGTGTGTTATAAGGCTGAATGTGTGTTTTTGTAACAGCACAGGAAAGAATAAATGAAATGGAGGCCAAAATGGATAAATTAATGGCACACTGGACAGAGCAGTGAAAATAGAGATGATGAAACTGCCTCAGTCGCTTCATACAACGCTGATTAAAGATATAATGAGTGGTAGGATTAGATCAAATAAAATGCTTTAAGTAGATAAAATGTTAACTTGTACATTTTCCTAGTTAACGTAAATATGTTTTTCAGCACAGGATGCATCTGTTGGGGACGTTACAATGGCTATTGGGGTGAGTTTAAGTGATGTCTCCACCTTGTGGGCAGTTTGTACAACTGCGTTGTTTATTTTGCTTTTATTCTCTTGTGTACATTTTATCTCTAAAATGTTGTATATTTTCTCGCAGGCTGTGTCTCCGGAGATTAGCAAGCCACTCAGCAGAAAGCCCAGCAAAAAAGGTGACATAAGTTTTAAGGAGTCAGAGAAAAGAAAAGTGTTGAACGTGTGTGTGTGGATAGACAGGTATTAGATATAGATAGATAGATAGATAGATAGATAGATAAAAATATCAAAGCTTAAAAAAAACTATACAAATATGTACACATCATTGCACATAGAAAAATTATGCTACAAAGTACTAAAACTTAACTCTAGTAGAAACTAATGGCACTGGAGCTTGTTTTGTTGCTGTTTGTGCAATCAAAAGCAAACATTATGCTGTTTATTTGCTTTGTTTTTTGACCAAGTCATGATGTGGAATGACCCACAAAGTTCTGACACTTGTCATGCAAAACATATTGCTGAAAATAAGCCCTAGTTAAGATGGTCTGCCGGCATTATGGTAGTGCCATAGATATGTTTTAATTTATACACACTATGTATTAAATGATAAAATATTAATATAATATTTAGTAATATAATCATAGTATAATTTATTAAAAATGATATTCATATAATACAGGTAACATAAATGATGATTTTTGTAATTTTATTTTAGTAAATATTTTTAAATACCCAAGGGGTGCCTTTTTGTACGAAAGTTACGGTAAACAGTTGACCAATCAGAGAACAGGTTGTGTCTAAGTGGATAATTTATAGAATTTAGTACAGTACCAAACGTAAATAAATAGGAAAGTATGCATCAATTATTCATTCTTGGAAACCAATAAAGTTGAAGTCTTTAATGACTTAAAGTAATATATATTTATATATTCGCCTGCATTAACATGAAATTCCTCCATAGTATTTTTATTCAGGTTTAAAATGTCTAAAGACACAATCACATCGTATTTGTCCTTTCTTATTGTGTCCGGTTTGCCATTCTTAAGGTAAGTCAAGTACCACAACGACAGTAGCAGCCCAAAGATCTACAGGTCTCAAGACTGATGATAATAAGGTATGAATCACATGACCTGTAATGTGTATATTAATTAATTTTTAGTTATTTGATGTTTCTTCCCTTGCTTGGGTTTTTTTTTTTTTTTTTTTAAAACAAAATATAGAAAAGACCAAGAAGAAAATGCAGGCCAGTAACAGCACTGGGAATTTAAGGTAAAGTCTATAGGATCAGTCTTGCATCAATACATAGTTACTTTTGTCATTTACAAGGATGGATGTCTACTATGTTTAAATGTTAAACAAATTCAAACAAAAGTTTGTGTGTGTGTAAATGGTTAATGAAATGTAGGAGAATTTTACATGCATATCTCAAAGTGATTACACCACTCGCATTTCAGCAACCATTTTAGTATTTTCTCAAAGGACAATACTATAGAAATTAAACGAATATATTTTCAGTCACCGTGTAGCTTGTAAGGCAGTGTATTTACTGTCCTCTAAAAAGAAGTCTAAACTGGCAGAAAATGTGACTAGACCCTAAGTGATGTCAAAATTGCAATGTTTAATATGAATGAAATGACCTTTTTCAAAAGCTTTGAAACTAAGTCAATGTTGTACAGTACACATTTTAACTGCTAGTGCATTATACTGCTTTTTAAAAGTATAATTCTATTACTTATTTCAAATGTATTAATGATTCACATGCACTGATTTTAGTTTATTTGTGCTGTAATGTTGGCATTAACTCAAACGATGGTTAATTACTGTTTGAAACCAAAGTAACAGGAATTATTTTGAGACGGCATTTAAAGCCTGTAAACTTTTTTTTTTTTTTTCTCTTCCCTCCTGCCCAGATGTGTGTCAACAATCAGTGCTAAAAGAACTCAAGGTCGTGTGATGAAGCTGAGTGACCAAACTCTTCTGCTAGGTGGTAATATGAGGTAAGACTTCAATATTGGATAAACCCAGGATACATCTTCTGAAGCAAAACAAATCTCTTATGTTTTGTTTTCTGCAGATTTCAAAGTCGGTCATTAAGTGACGATCTCTCAGGACTTGCTACTGCCACGATCACAACCTCTCTTGGAGAGGTAAGAGCTGCTACCTTGGGTTTGACCTTGAAGAAATTTAATGTGGCTAAAATGTCTGGCTTTTGTGTCGCTTGCTAGACCTTGTTCCTGTCGGAGGAGACTAAAGATGAAGTTAAACTTGAACTGTTGGATGAGCTGGCTTTATGCCAGATGCAAAAGATTAAGGTGAGAAACATGCAAATTCTGTCTAATGCTGCGGTTTGGTGTTTGTTTTTAATTGTCTGATATCTGTTTGTTTGCAGGAGCTGATGGAGTACCTGTGCAACAAAGTCAAGCTGAAAAATGCTCCCTAAAATCTCAAAATTGAATACTTGTTTTAATTTTAAATATTAAAATAATAAATATTTAAAAACTTTGTGCATTACTGAACAAATGACTATATATTGCTTTTCAGATTAGATTTAAATTACTAAAACGGATGTATTAACAGGTGCATTTAAAAAAAAAAAAATGGTGGCAAATTGTGGAATAATTTGATCAATTAGTCAGTAGAATGTAATTAGCAGTCCCTGACACAATAAGGATATACACTGGCAATAAAAATTAGAAAACAATTTATAAACAATTGAACATTTCTGAAATAATGTCATCTTCACTGCTCAACAGTTGAGGGAAGTTTTTGTCCTGTCTATACCATGCTACCAGAACACCTTTTCCACAAATTAACTAAGGCATTTAAAAAAATAAAAAAAAATAATTTGTAGAAAACACACTGATCAAAATTAGAGAACACTTTCAGATACCTCCCAGTTATTGGTGTTAATCTGGTACCTGGTGCTAATTTCCTTGATTATCTGTCAACCCCTATTTAACTGGCAGCCTAACTTCCAGTTTCACTGACTCTGCAAGATGGTGGGCCGTTCTAAAGTGACTGAAAGCCTCTGGCAGCAGGTTGTCCAGATGAAGGCCAAAGGGATGACCCTATCAGCCATAGCAAGACAAGTTGGTCGTTCCAAATCTGTGATTTCAAGAATATTGAATCTTTACATCACAAACTCATTCAAGTCCGCCAAGAAGGCTGGTCGTCCACGGAAGACAAATACAAGAGAGGACAGGATACTGCGGAGGATCTCAATGGGCAATCGTTTCCACACTGCAGCTGGAATTGCTCACCAGTTCAGCGCTGAACAGGGTAAGGATCTGTCTCGTCATACAGTGTCTCAACGTTTAAGAGCATTTGGACTGAAAGCCCACTCTGCAGTGACCAAACCTCTCATTAGCAGAAAGAATCAAAAGGCTAGACTAAGCTTTGCTGAGGAGCATGTTGTGTGGACAGAGGAGAACTGGTCCAAAGTTCACTTCAGTGATGAAAGCCAGTTAAATTTATTTGGGTCCGATGGGAAACATTGGGTTCAGTCTTTCTCCAGTTTGTCGCCGAATATAAAGTGTGTAAAGAAGTCAGTGAAAAGTGGAGGAGGATGTGTCATGGTTTGGGGCATGTTTTCTGCAGCAGGAGTTGGGCCTCTTATACAGCTACATGGCAGAGTGAATGCAAATGTTTATCAGAACCTTCTTCAACAACATATGGTTCCTTTCCTGCGTTCATCACCCAATCAGCCCGCAGTGTTCATGCAGGACAACGCTCCATGTCACACAGCAAAACGGGTAAAGCAGTTGCTTGAAACTGAAAACATTGAAATAATGACATGGCCTGCCCAGAGTCCTGATCTCAACCCAATAGAGAACCTCTGGAAAATCCTTGGTGACAAAGTTATGGCCAAGAAACCCACTACAGTCACCGAACTGTGGAGGAGACTGGAAGAAGAGTGGACCAAAATCACACCAGAGCAGTGTGAGAGACTAGTGCTGTCCTGTGGCCGCAGATGTGCTGAAGTCATTCAGAGCAGAGGCCTGTACACTTCCTACTAATTGCTGACTGTTGTAACCTTCAGAAAATTTTGTTGTAATCTTTTTCCATGCTACAGTCATTGTTGTTCTCTAATTTTGATCAGTGTGTTTTCTGCAAAATAATTTTTTGGAAATGCCTTAGTTATTTTGTGGAAAAGGTGTTCTGGTAGCATGGTATAGACACTGTTGAGCAGTGAAGATGACATTTTTTCAGGCTTGTTCAATTGTTTATAAATTGTTCTCTAATTTTGATCGCCAGTGTATACTTCACCCTCTTGCATTTTGGCTTTATTTTTGTACAATTAATATAAGGTAACTTGTATTTACCTAATTTAAAACCTGGCAGACCACATGATTGTCCTGATATGTAAAACCATTAACACCCAAAAGGGTGTACTTTCATAGGTGACCAGCTGAATTTCCCCAGAAAGTATTCACTCAACCATTAAATGTAACTGGAGAGAAAAAACGTGTCATGGTTATTACTCTGGAGAGTCCACAACATTCATCCTGCACACTGAATTTAATGGAGTTGTCTTAAATACTGTCAAAAAGTGGGCCTTTGTGTTGATACAGCTTCATCTCAAAGTAAAAATATCTGCTTAATTATGAACTGCATGTACTTTTAGCTGCTGAAACTGTTCGCCTGATTCAATTAACATAGAACATGAGCACAAGATGAAAAGCTTCATTCAATGCTTTAGCATGTCATGTAAACAAAATCAAAATTTCCCAAAAGGAAGAAATTTTTAAACTGTTTGGAGAGATATTGTTTTTATTTAACAATTTCATAAACATATTTCCACAGAAGGTATACACCTACAGCTGCTTCTCACCCAGTTTCATTATACGATTTTTTGGATGTTTCAGTGCTTTCCCAGCATGCACCTGGGCTGAAGACAGATACAGGCAAGTGAAGGTTTTATTTAATCTAGATAACTGCAGCTCATAAAGCTTAAATGACAACACTTTAATTCTTTACACAATGCTGTAGACTCTTGTTCCAGATCTTAAAATATAACAGAAAAGAAACAAAACAAAAAAGTAAAAATCTACAAAGTAAAGTGGTAAAAATCAATCAAGCACAAATGCATACAAACCAACCTAAAAATGTGATGAATATTATGTCCCAAAGGTGTGTGTATTATTTCAAGGACTTTTCTCTTTTACAGTCTCATTCTCTCCTCACTTACTTTCACACAAACACTCTTACAAATAAAGAGGCTCGAATCCAAGGCCAGAACTGCACATTGGGATTAGTTTTAAATTAACTCTAAATACTATGCTGACAGCAGCAACGCCAACAACAACAAAAATGCAAGTTACACACCAAGTAAAAGAGAAACGACCTTTTTTTTTTCTTCTTCTCTGTCTGATATTAGGTCACCTGTATATGAAACTAGAAGGGCAGGGCAGAACAGAGGAAAGGGGGGAGGATCTACAGGCTCATGTGCGCGTTCACTGAGGAAAGCAGTGTACTCGCTGTTTAAGGTAAACACTAAATCAGACAGAATAAAAAGAAATAAAACAAACACCCACACCTTTGTTGTTCTGCTGTTGTGCAACTAGAACATTTTTCCTTCTCTGGATCCAGACAGGTTGTGGTAGTCATGATTACTGATGGGCGCACTGCACCCCTGGGCCATGATGGCCACCCTCTTCGTCAGAACTGTCATTGTAGGCTTCACGCCGATGGCTGCCAGATGAGCTTTGGCTCATGTCAAATTCCTGCAGGTCCACTTCCTCTGTCTCACCGGAGATTACAGGAGCCTCAGAACGTGAGGGCAGCAGATCCTCCAATTCCTGTGGGTGAAAAGATTGTTATTTAAAGCTCAAAAACAAACAGGGCACAACCTCTAGCTTGGGGTAATAACATTTTGTGAAGGTTCTTCAGTCTAAATTCCTAAAAGCTGATTAATTCACTAATCTGACTTGCTGGTAAAACTACCCAGTAAAAGACCTGCTGAGCAAAACTGCTCTTACCAAAATCTTTGAAATAAATAACTACGCCCCTAAAATGCTTGTCAATTCATATAATTATTCGTAACACACCAGCATTAAGCTATATGAAGTTTTGTTCATATATATATATATATATATATATATATATATATATATATATATATATATATATATATATATATATATATATATATATATATATATATATATATATATATATACACACACACACACACACACACACACACACACACACACACACACACAGATAACAGCAAGTCACATGACTTACACATACAAATTTAAACTGAACTAGATACATCATCTAAAGTAAAACTTGATTCTGATGGTCCTGAACACTTGAACATGCTCTTTTACCCAAAAACATCACTACATTGAGTGTTTAAATCTCTCTTCTACACCTCTGTACTCACAGCTTCTCAAATTCTGCATGTACTGTATTTTCCGGACTATAAGCCGCTACTTTTTTCCCCCCATTCTTTGAACCCCGCGGCTTAAACAACGAAGTGGCTAATGTATGGATTTTTCCTGGGTTTTTCCCAGTTTCACAAACTTCATGCCAAAAAACTGAGCCCCATAACATAAAACCAATGAAATTGCCGAACGGGTTCAGGTGAACCAGTAAATCTCTTTATATTAAATCAGATGCGCCTTTACTGAATCGGGCCGGAAATGACGGTAGTCAGATTTCTTACATAAATCATTTAATTCCCACATTTAGAAAGAGGTGCTTTACACAAAGGATCTGCAATTGTGTATCATTATGCTCACCGATAATTTCTTTGGACTGATCCAGTTGTTTTCTGGAAACTGAACATCGAATTTGATGAATAGATCTCCTTTCTCAAAGGGGTTGCGGTAATGTGGCATCCCCTCACCTCTCACAACTCTGGAAGAACCTGCAACACAACAATTTTTATAATCCATTTGCATGACATAATAAACTGCTCATAACCAGACAGAGCATCTTGTGTGCACATCACTCACCTGGCTCGATGACTTTGCCAGCTGGATATTTCACCACAATCTGTCTGCCATCCAGATGCTTCAGGACAAACTGAAATCCACAAAGCGCTTCAGCCAGGCCGATCTTATGAGTCATGTGCAGGTCATGTCCATCTCTTTTATATGTCTAAAAAAAAAGAAGACAAACACAAAGAGGATTACAGCTATGCTCCGCTGCTTAATACAAAATGTGCTGTGACCACGGCTTGAACAATTAATCGTCACTTCACTTCTACACTGTCAAGAAAAACAAGACTATTGTCAAGAATATAGAAATTAACCAAAAAAAAGGTTTTTTTATTTACTAAATATTTTTAACATTAAAGTAACCAGTCATCATTTCATTTAAAAACGTCAACCAGAACTGCCTCACTTTACCTAAATAAATGTACATGCATCCGTTGTTCAACAATTTGCATAAAAAAAACTCCATCTTTAGCACATGTGACCATCAGAGAACCAATTACATTCAAGATGCCTTTAAAATATCCAACAACAAAAAAAGCCTATGCTAAAATAGCACTTCCCCTTAACCCTCTCTCATCTGTCTCCATGAAAGCTTGTCAGTATGATCTGCCAGGCTATTTTGAAGAGGGCTTCAGAAGCTTCTAGGCCTGGACGTGACAGGAAGAGAGGGGCTACGGCTACAAGTCAAACAAAGAGCTGCCGACATCCGTATAAAACAATTGAACTCGAAGAAAAAATATAAATAAATAATTGCCATAAAAAAATAAATAATTGCCACTGGAACTGTAACTCAATTATAAAATCTCCCAAGAACTTTTGAGAGCTACATCAGGGAGAATAAAGCTTTACAAAAATCAATGCACTCATCACAATCCAACAGCTCTGATGCCAGGTGTTTTCTCCCGATTGAGCGCTGGTGAACAGAAACTAATGATGGGTGAGCTCTAGATAACAAACAAATTGGTCATGACACTCAGTCGCTGCAATCGGTGTTGCTAACCCACACAATTAGAGTTTTCAGTAAATTAGGCTACAACCTGCAGTTCCATTCAACCAGTAAAGACATGATACACTATACAACCACAGAATGTTCTAGAATGTCTCTGTAGTCTGTGGCATTACAATGACCATCCACTGGTACCAAGAGACCCAAACCTATTAAAGAATGACAATGCCCCTGAGAAGCACTCAAAAATCCAATCAAAGAACCAAATGCTCTTTTTATTGTACCCTTTTATTATAGGGAGATGAATTGCATACCTCATGCTCCTTCTCCTGCAGAACGAGGACAATGTCTCCAGGTTCCACACCAGGCGCCTGATCCGCTTCTCCACCAAAAGTAATCTTCTGGCCGTGTTTCATGCCTTTGTCCACATGCACCTCCAGGATCTTTACATCCTTTACCACCTTTTTCCCCTCACACTTTTTACAGCGGTCCTTCTCACTGATCACCTCCCTACAAACACACGATTCTAATGTTTTACACACATTCGCTGCTGATACAAATAGTCCAATGCACAAACATTACCAGTTACTGCTGTTGAATAAAAAAAAATAAATAAATAAATAAATAAAAAAGGTTTGCAGGTCTGGGATCTAGCCTTACTACTTACCTTCACCATTGCAGTCAGTGCAGACAGACTGCATCTGTTGGACCATTCCAGGAGCCAGCTGTCTGATCATGATGCGCATACCACGTCCCCGGCAAGTCACACACTTCTGCACTGCACCAGTCTTCCCCCCCTGGCTGCAAACATCGAACAAAGTTTTTCAATTTAATAATTCTAACAAAAAGATAAATGCTACTGCACTTTACACAGCACTGGAGGAGTCTACAATCTGATTGGTCTGAAGGTGTTAATTCTCTACAACAGCAGCTGTGACAGAAATGCTGTTAAGAAAACCCACAGAATTATGTACATATTAAAGCAGTTGTTCTAATATATATGTTAGGAGCTCATTCTCAGGATGATGGATGTTCCACAAACGCATATATAATGCCTAGAAAACCTTTTAAAAACAAATTTCTATAAAAGATAAGTGTCTTTATTTAACATGTATGAAAGGAGTCTCCAGTGTTAGCACCTTTCAGGAGTAAAGCTATGACCAGGTTTTCCAACAGCTTCATAGATCTGAGATTTTTTTTTAACATTGCTAATATTTGGTAATATCACCAACTAGATAAATCAGCTTGTTTCAAATACTTACCCATTACAAGTGCTACAAAGAACATTCTTGCTCAGTTGTAATTTAGTTGTTTTGCCATTATATAGATCTTCAAGTGATACCCTAGAAATAAAAAACAAAGATATCACAAACACAAAATGTACTGTGCTATTAAGAAAATGATTCCTAAATTTAGATCAGCATTACATGTAAATAAAATATGGCAACTGAAGTCGAGGACAAATAATCTATGACAGATTTCTATTTCTACATGCTTCTAAACTGCTGAAAATACAAAGACTTACTTGAGAGGGTGAACCATGTCCTCCCCTCTCCGCCGGCCACCGTTTCGGCTGCGTCCCTGACCACCCATAAAGCCAAAGAGGCCACCACCGAAAATGTGAGAGAAGATGTCGTCCATGCCGGGTCCTCCTCCGCCCCCTTCTCGCAGTCCTTGTTCTCCATAACGGTCGTAGAGCTCCTTCTTCTCTGGGTTAGTTAGCACTTCATACGCAAAGCTGATCTCTTTGAACTGAATTAAAATGACAGCTCTCAATTATTTGATCATATCTGTTTACTTATCTCTAAGATTAAATATGATTACAGCTCAGAAGAGTGCAATCTAAGCATGAACACATTACTATAAAAAATAAAATAAAAAAAAGACCATTCATTATTTAGTTATATACAACTGCATCATTCAAATTAAAATAATTTTATTTTAATTGTTTCCTGAAAACTAATTACATAAAACTTGCAAAAATCTAACTTTCTTATTACCATTAACTTAGTTGTGGAGTTACACAATGATATAAATCCTGAGAACCTTAAACATATGTCTATAAAAGTGATTTAAAGATAAATACTAGTACATTCCTCAGAACTAAGGTACAACTGGAGTAATATTTTGGGATCATCTGAATTACAGCAAAAGATTGTAGTTCTACCAGAACTTAAATATTTACCTTGTCTCCAGCATTTGGGTTCTTGTCAGGGTGATACTCCTTAGCTAATTTGCGGTAGGCCTGAAATAAATGAATGTTATAAATAGTTACACAGATCCTATCAGGTAGGGATTTCTAAACAATGAAAGGTATCCTAATATGGACATTAAGGAATATAACAAATATGTAAGTTGTATTCAATTCCAGACTTGTCAGAATACACACTTGACAATTGCTTTAACAAGGTCAGACAAAAATAACAGAACAAGGTCAATAAGATGGTCTAATCTAGTCTGAACAGTAATATTACTACACCTTACATTTATAGTTGTGTGACAAATTGTGGATTTTAGTACAGGGGTCTTTAGTCTTATCCAGAAAGAGTCACTATGTCTGCAGGCTTTCATTCCAGCCAAGCGGGATTCATGCCCTTTTCCACTTGTTAAATTAAGTAAGACTTCTTATTTAACGGGAATAAAAGCCTGCAGTTACATCGGTCCTTTGATAAGATGGAAGACCTCTATTCTGGTTTCTAGCTTTACATTTGATTCATAAGGGAAATTTTGGCTAGTGTCTAAATCATCGATATTAAAAAGTAGTGAGTTTCTTCATGAGTAAATGTTTTCTTGACTCCTCTCTACCACAACCTCAATTCTCACATAGGTTCCATGAATAAAAGTTACCTTGATCAAATCCTATAAAATCATCTCATATATGCATTTGCAGCAACCATCAACTCTACACTGCACCAGTAAAGACACTGATGGCTCAAATAATAAATTTACTGAGTTTACTTCCAGTAACCATTATGCAGCAGTTCAGCTCCAACCTGTGTGTGTGTGTGTGTGTGTATATTGTCAGTTAGTACAATGTAACTGTTTGCACTTCTGGTAGATGCAAAATGTACATTTTTACACATGTACTATGCAATAACAAACTTACACCATTCAATCAATCTATATACCGACAACCCATCTATCCATCCATCCATCTACTCACCTATTCATCTATCTAGATGAACAGGCGAATCTATGTGACGTCACACAGCGACTTTCACTGAAAAAGTCACCACCACTAATGCCTGTAATTCCTACAGTTTAGACCCCGGATGATCCCTGGGCATCACTAATTACTTATAATATTGATTATAGTGTAACCATAATATGGGGGTTTTCTAATTACCCAGGTCAAGCGTAAATAAAAAAAAATATTGAATGATGTTCAAAACCACACACAGAAAAGGAAAACGCTATTGGACTAACTGCGGGATGTGACCACAGTTGCGCAATTTCGTCTTTTCATTATGAACAACTTTTGATCGCTCCACACAGGCAATGCTGGCAGAGCGACACGTTCTGCGTAATCAGTTATTTTGCACGTTTTTCCTTGTAACCATGACGGTTACGTGGAAAGACAACGAAACAAGGCCCGCTAAAGCACACAGAGCTAGCTAGCTAACTGCAACCTCATGCTTTTAAATAAAATATAAACATGTTGTACTGCTCCGTACACAATTCAACAGGATATAAACATACCAAAATAAAAGGTTTTGTCAAATAAATATGTTTTTGTATTATTAATAAACAACAGTTTGTCAGTTAAATCCTAACTGCGTGTGAGTTGACCTCGTTTCTGTTTTATTACAAATGATCCCTTGTCGTTAATTAAATGATCACAAAAATAATGAATTACTCGTGTAAACACGTGAAAGGTTGTAGTAATTACGACCAAGTTCGCTTTGTGTGTAAATTATTAAGACAGAAAGCGGTTTGCTAGCACAAGCCGGTGAACAGGCCGGTTTAACAACAACGTGCTAATCAGGCTAGCGATAGTAAAGCTAGTGAAAAATAACCTTACAGCAAAATTTGGGCAGTAAAATTCGTTAAAAACAAACATACAAATAACACATGAAGGGAAATTTATATTAAATCAAAATCAGAACTTTATACGTGTATTTATATATTAACATCGGGTACCGGCTAAATCTACCGACTAGGCCTCGTTGCACAGCCATACGGCAATACTAACAGACAAATCCCAAATAGCTTTCTCGACCCCTACATAGTGCGCACATGCCAATACTGTCAGCGCCTATCTAGTGGTCCCCAACAGGAACGACTCAGCAATTTGGGACACGACCCCTACTCCTGTTAGCAAAGTAGCTATGTGGCTAATCTGTCCTTCCTGCTTCTGGTGGCCACACGCCGGTGTCAGATTGAGGTGTGGAATAAAGTGTTTCGGCAACGTTACTCGATGGCAAACAAACAACGAACGATTTCTGCTACTTTTATTTACCTTCTTAAGCTCATTTTCGGACGCTGAAGGAGACACGCCGAGAATGTCGTAGAGTTTTGTGTCAGCAACGTTCGCCATGGTGAAGCTCAGCGCAGTGAGGTGAAGAGAGAAAACAGACGCATGCGCAATGGGACTACTTTAACCTCCTGGGGCGGTAGAAGCCGAAAGCGCATGCGCATTGTTTAGCATGTCGGGCTTCCTTCAAGGTACTCCTTGGTTATGGTGAAACGCGTTTCCGAATTATTTGAGCCGAAGATACCGTGCATTTTTAATATAAAGCTGAGGAAAATTATGCAACACATAAGGAATACAGTAGACAGGACGACATAAAGTGCTCATATGAGTGTGACAAGTGCAAAAAAAAAAAATAATAATTAATAAATACAAAGGCAATAAACACGTGTCAGGTATACAGGACCAAAGTGAGTGGAACAATCACTGCATTTTTTTCCTGCAAATGATTGGCTATAAAAGCTGTTACAACTTTAAACACGTCAAGTTTATTTCTATAGCGCTTTTCACAAGCGACATTGTCTCAAAGCAGCTTTGTAGAAATCAGCAGTCAAGGTGAATAGTGTGCATTTATCCCTGATGAGCAGCCGTGGCAACTGTGGCAAGGAAAAACTCCCTTAGATGTTATGAGGAAGAAACCTTGAGAGGAACCAGACTCAAAAGGGAACCCATCCTCATTTGGGTGACATCAAGAGTGTGATCATAAATCTTTAAATAATACAGAACACTGGAGAGTGAGAACTAACATGAGCACTGGAGTGTGTAATTATAAGTAATGTACTTTCTACAGACTTATACAGTCATTGTGGTTTTAAACTAGGAGCTACTGAGCAACTCATAAAATAGCTCAACATTTGTGATCATCACAGATCCAACACCAGCTTCTCCATGCCAGAGCCTTTAAACACTTCAGGAGGTCCAATGTCAAAACCCCACACATGTAGTGGGATCCAATTGGCACTGGTATGTCTTTAGATGGTTTGAGATGTTTGCAGGCATCTACTTCTTTAAAGGTCCATAATCTTCATGAGGTGGGACGTGACTGGAGCTGGCCAAACCTCAGGAAGCCTCGGGATGGGGAGAGAAAGAGAAGCAGTGGAGAGAAATTAGCGTAGCTGCTGTTCATGATATTAACAGCACAAGTTGATAATGTGAATGTGATTAGATGTACTGGAGCACAAGTTTATGATATGTGATGTATGTTATGTGTAGGCTTTGCTAAAAAGATAAGTTTTTAATCTGCACTTAAACTGGGAGAGTGTGTCTGAGCTCCGAACACTGTCAGGAAGACTATTCCAAAGTTTAGGAGCTAAATGTGAGAATGATCTACCGCCTTTAGTGGATTTTGCTGTTCTAGAAACTACTAGAAGTCCAGAGTTTTGAGATCTCAGCGAGCGTGACGGATTGTAGCATGTTAAAAGACTGGATAGATACATGGGAGCAAAACCATTTAGTGTTTTATAAGTAAGGAGTAGTTGTTTGTAGTCGATTCGAAACTTGACAGGTAGCCAGTGTAGGGACGATAAGATTGAAGGAACACACACTTACTATGTTCAGAAAGAAAGCTCAAGTCCAGTTTCTGGTGTATTGAATTAAAGCAGAAAATATTTTTCTGAAACAAGCCAACAGTAAATAACTAATGCATATCAGAAAGTCGACACTTTCTAGTTATGTTTTACCCTTCAATCTCTTCAATCTCTGCAGAAATTACCATAATAATTGTCGATGAAACCAAGGACACAGAAATTAACGGAGCTGCACTCCTTCACCTGCTGAAACAGCATTTGACACATTTAAATACGCATTTATACTCATATGACATATTCACTAACTACAATTATATATTTATTAATGGACGACATACTGTGCTATTAAACTGTTTAATGCAACTATTTGAGAGACTCCAGTTCTTTTTTTCTCAAAAACACTTACTTGTCCACTATTTAGTTATTTATATATTTTATTATTAGATTTTAATAACTAATTCAATAATGAATTAATTATAGTTCTCTTTTGTACTGTATAAGATATACAGTAGGTTTATTGGTCAGTGATATGATGTGTTTTGTGTGTCTGTCCCACACTGTCTTGTATTGTCTGTTTGCACTTGTATTGTCTTTTGTCTTGCACTTTTTGGACTCGGTTGCAGACGATGCACTTTCTGTGGCGAGGACAATTTACTTTAGTCCTAGTTCTGTGTTTTGTGATGTAGCACCACTGTTCTGGAGAAACGTTGTCTCATTTTCACTGTGTACTGCGTCAGCTATATATGGTTGAAATGGCAATAAAAGCTTTTTGACTTGACTTTTAATTACAACTTCACAGTAAATCGTAGGAGATCATGAATGCACCATGTTTCCTTGATGATTCACTTTATGATTTCCCCTCAGTTTTCCCCGCTAACGTCACATTTTGTGTAGGTTGTTAGACATATTTTAACCCGGAAAAAATTCAATATGAATAACAAACACCGTAGAATATTATTAGACATGTAGAACCTCATGTGAGGCGTATGGGCCAATAAATCAGTAACCACTGCTACTACTACTAACAATAACGATAACAGAGTATAATGTAGAACTTGTGTTCATAGTAATGGACTTCACAGTGCAATACCATACATGACCAGCAGATGGACACGTTTTTTATGTTCCGGTCTTTAATACTGAATTAAACTAACCATTGTATACAACATATTTAACTTACACAAGAAGACATATTGACTATAATACACATAATTTATCAATCGTATCATAGACACTGGGGTGCAATTAATATTTTTATAATGTCATATGGGACTGTTATTATAGCAGACCATACAGTGGTTAAGATGGTTTCACTTTCATTCTAAGTCATGAAACTCTAATCACCAAAAGATTTGTAATATCTGTCCTCACTGCAGTTCAAGTTCAGAGGACAGCATTATGGATTTATCTTGGGATAGCATTATTTCTTGGGCACGTAAAATATGTGTAAACGTTTCAGATTGTCTTAAACTTGCCTTAGATTTAATATCAAAGATTATCTATGTCATACTCAGATTGATTTCAGTGAGTAATTTTATTGTTATATTATTTGAAAGACAAAGACGTGTCATTACCATGATACACTGTACTTTCTTATTCTGCTAATAACCAACTATTTATGTGGACGGGGTGTTCTGTCACAGAGATGTAAAGTCAAGACAATGTTTTAATATAATTGTTATATGTTTAGAGTAATGCCATGTGTTTACAGAAATAGGATATGTATCGGATTGTCTTAGATTTTCTTTATATTTACTATTGCAGATTATCTACAACATACCCGGATTTATTTCTGTGAGTAAATATAACACAGAGTTACTAAAAGCAACAACAAAGTATTTACGAGACATCACGATTAATTAGACTGTTAAGTAGACTGTTAATTATTACTGTTTCAGCAGACCATAAAGTCGTTCAGATCGTTACACTTTCATTCTGAGTTATTAAACTCTGTAATTACCTAAGATGATCCATAATATCTCTCCTTTTTGCAGCTAAAGTTCAGAGGACAGTATTATAGATTTTTCTTGTGACATGTTTATTACATGGGTGCATAATATGGGGACACAATTTGTATTGATTTGCTTCCTATTTACTATTTCAGAGTTTCTGCAGCATACCCAGATTAAATCCCGTGAGTAATCTCATTGTTATATTAGTTAAAAAATAAAGAAGTATTACTACCAGGACACACTGTCATTTCTTTTTATGTTTATAAAATACATTTATGTAGATGTGTGTGTTCTGTCACAGAGATGTGAGGTCATGAGCTTCACAGTGGTCCCTGGATTCAGTACAGTTTCAGCCTGAAACTGAAGACAATGTTTTACTATAATTGTCATGTGTTTACAGAAATGTGATATGTATTAGATTGTCTTAGATTTGCTTTTTATATTTACTAATACAGATTATCTACGACATACCCGGATTCATTTGTGTGAGTATTTTTATTGTTATGTCATTTGAAAAATATCATATAATGATACACTAACTTTCTTTCGGCTTCTCCCATTAGGGGTTGCCACAGCGGATCCTCCGCATGTTTGATTTGGCACATGTTTTTACTCTGGATGCCCTTCCTAACGCAACCCTCCCCGTTTCTCCGGGCTTGGGACCGGCACTACGAGTGGCTGGGGTTGGTTCCCTGACCGGGGATCTAACCCGGGCCGCAGCGGTGAGAGCGCCGCATCCTAACCACTAGACCGCCAGGGACCCTATATCATATCATATAATGATACACTGTTCTTTTTTTTTTTGCTTATAACCAGTGTTGGGTATTTAAAAGTAATGCATTACAAAATTGAGTTACTCCCCCAAAAAGTAACTAATTACTTTTTATGGAAAGTAATGCGTTATATTACTTTTGCGTTACTTTTGTGTTACTTGTATCTCTTTCAAGCCTTACAGATGTAACAGGTGTAATATAGATAATTGCCATTAAGAAATGTTATATTAGGGCAAAAGACATTTCTTAAACATTTAAAATGCTTAATAACTTCTTAGAGAACAATAAGATTTTGATAAAATTTTGACCACAAGGCTGAACACTTTCCAGGCGCTCTTCTGTACACTGCTTTGCAATCTGCCTTCGCCGTCAGGAATGTAACTATCGTTCGTGTATATAAGGTTAAGGGTGTGGGCTGCACACCGGTGATGTGGAGGGAGAACATACCTTTCTCTGTCATCTTGTAAAACATCATGCAATTCCGTAAATATGACCTCGTCCTCGTCTACATCATTCTCTGCTTCATCATCAGCTTAAAACATTCTGAACGCTTTTACAAAGTTCGCGTTATTATCAGTGACCGTGGCCGTTTATTTTCCCACAAAGAGCAAATGAGCTGTGAATTTACTCTCTTTCTCCACTGCGATGGCATCGTACATGTGTCTCCCACGGAAAACCTTTATTCTGAGCAGTCCATAGAGCTGCAGTGGTGGAAAGTCGGCAAAAGTCTTCTATATTTCTGTCTCCATTTCCAAATATGCAACATTGCATAATGTTGCATATATTCAACATTACACACACACACACACACACACACACACACACACACACACACACACACACACACACACACACACACATCTGTAGTGCTGTGCTTTGCATGCAGATGTTTTTTTTTTTTGAAGTGGTATTTTCTGCAGTTGACAAGAGCTTTTCACCAACACATAATCTACACTTAACCATTATTCCTTTCTCCTTTTCCTCGACTATTTCAAAATAATAAGAATACTTCCATCACAGTAATGTAATGCCCTGGTTTGCCATCTCCGCTTCTGACCAGCTTCTGTTCCCGTTGCTTGCACGTATGAGTGCGCGATTCTACGTGAATCTAAAGTTCATTTTAATTCAGTATTTATTTTTTTATGCAAAACAATTTAACTGAAAAGTAACTCGCATTACTTTTTAAAAAAAAGTAACTCAGATATTAATGTGTAAATTTATGAAGTAACGCGCTACTTTGCTCGTTACTCCAGAAAAGTAATATTATTACGTAACGCACGTTACTTGTAACGCGTTACCCCCAACACTGCTTATAACCAACTATTTATGTAGATGGGTTTGTTCTGTCACAGAGATATGAGGTCATGAGCTTCACAGTGGTCTTTGGATTAAGTTCAATTTCAGCCTGAAACTGAAGACAGTGTTTTAGTATAATTGTTATGTGTTTACAATAAAAAGTCCAGCTATTTTTCTGTAAGCGATAAACTATCATTTTCAACAGTAATAATCTCATGACAGTCAATGCTGATATCACATGCCTCAGGCCTACACACTAAATGTAAACATAACACCCTAAACTCTTCTTCCCTTAGAGACGTCTGACTAAAGTGGCAGAATTTCTACGGGATGCATTGGTGCACATTCTTTCCCAAAAAGGTAGGCTTTCTGTAATCATGTATTGGTGATTATACTATATAAATTAAAAACAATTTAACTTAAATCTTTTTCTGCAAAACAAATACAGACCTACACTGTCAATTATGTTTCAGCTGAAAAAATTAAGGCAATCAGATTCCACAAAATGGTCATTGGTAACGACATGAACAGCCACCAGGATTTTTTGAGAAGGTTAGGTATTAATCCCCAAAATGAAGTGTTGTCGGTGGATCAGAGTGATGTCATTATTGCATTCGTCGTCATTGTCTCTCGTGCCGGAACTGACATTGAAGCTGCTCTTAAGTATATACCAGGTAAATGTTCACTTGAAGAAGAGAGTGTAACCTTTTTTCATAGCAATTGTTATAAAAATAAACAACCAATTTTTCTGAAAATAAAAATATTACTGTATCATATATGTATCATTTTATTTTTCATCTTAGAAAACCAGCCTGTTGTTTTGGTGGTGCTCCATCACACATTTGATCTGGATAGCATTGCTCCAGAGAGTAGACGACATGTTAGCAAGAAGAACATATGGACTGTGGACTGTCTCTTTCACGAGGACCAGGGACTGTTGAAATGTCATCATAACACAAAGGCACTAGAAGCAACAAAAAAGTATTTTATGAGACATCAATGTGAATTACAAGAAGACTGTTAATTATTCCTGTTTCAGCAGACCAAAAAAGAATTCCAGATAAAAATGTACTTTGTCAGACAGATTGTGCTAGCTTACACTGTACTGCATTTCTTCAGTTTAATTATTTAAAATCACCAAATTTAATAATATTATTGCTGTAAATTATATCCAAAGAGGAAACATACATATAAAATTAACATCTTTTTTCAGAAAGCATATTAGTAAAACAAAATGAATGCATGTAGAAAAAAATTCTATTCTATTCTATTCTATTCTATTCTATTCTATTCTATTCTATTCTATTCTATTCTATTCTATTCTGTTCTATTCTATTCTATTCTATTGTCAGAGCTGTCCTAGAAAATGAATTGTAAAGGGTGCCCACCCAATGGCCCAATGACGGAATCCACTTGTGTGGGTAGTTAGTCCTTCTAGCCTGGCTGTAAAAGATTACTCAAATAGATTGCACTTTGTTACATTAATCTAATTTTAACCTCTAATCTGACTCCAATATATAATAAAGATTTAAATTGAATAGCTCTTATTCAAGATGATTACCTTACTGGTTGTACTTCTTCTTTAATTTAAGTACATTATTCTAAGCATTCTGTCTTTTCAATTAATAATTTATTATGGTCCTGGAGTCGCTTAGAACCTTGTGCTCGGCTAACTATACCTGCTCACGGAGGCACATTGGCCAATCCGAATCTTAGTCAGAGGATATAACGGTAAACTAATATTCATTAATTTAGTTACTTGGTCATAACTTGCTAAGTCAGTGATAGCCGCTACACATGTTCACAGACACAAATTTGCCAGACTGTCTCTTAGTCAGAGGATATAACGGTAAACTAATATTCTTTAAGTAGGCCGCCAATGCTTGCTCATGCATAAAGAATACTGTATTTAGTCACTTAGTTATAACTTGCAAAAGGAAAATCAGAAGGTCTCAGACTTTGTGCTCTACGCTCCATCCGTTCATGAGCCTTCAGTTTGTACTATCCTGGTCACAGATTTGCGGTAACGACAGACTACATAATCAACTAGATATAAATGATTTTAGGAAATTTCAGAGTTAATCAAGAATTTTACATTTATTTGCCAGGCAATAATCAATAAGCAAATGTCATATCTAAACAAATAATAGAAGAAAGTTATATAATATGATCAACATTAAACCAAATAATTTATCAATGCTGTTTACTAAAGAATTGTTAAAGAATCACTACACCTGGCAAGAGAGACACACAGGGACTGTGTGGGAAGTTCTGACTATCGAATGCTTCCCTGAGTGTTTCGCCAAATTTCCTTAAATACCCAAACCATCGTAAACACTTCAAAGTAAATTCAAAGTGATAAAAGATTTTCACACCGTTTCTTGGGACAGGATGTGACCTAAAAAACAAATGTCACCTAGACCACCTTGTAAGGATCTTCCCTGGTGCAAATTCTGTCAGTAGGACCTGGGGTCTGTTCTACTGATGTGGGACTGAGATCATATTTCCAATCACACTGAGACCTTTAAAATAATACAAAACATGTGGAGGTAAAATGTATACATTCTTAAATTGTAATTATTACATGATGCAAGTAAAGTAAATTGAATTCCGGGACCTTCTCAGTCACCTTTCCAGGATCCGGCCATCTCCCCAGGAGGGAAAGAGGGGTTGCTCAAGGATGGGTGACTGGGCAGCTGAACAAATGGCTTTCTCTCCTCAGATCAAAGAGATCCTCTCCTCAGATTAGAAGGTTTATTTTTTGTTGCATGTTAGTTCTCGGGGTCTGGCCTCATGAAGTTGCATGGCAGTTCTCAGGGTCTGGTACCATGAACAGATCTGACCATCCTTACAGAATCCACACCTTCTAACTGATTATCATTAAACAACGAACCTCACTGAACATGCCTTTAGCAATTATACATTATACGACGAAGTTGTGTCGACACCCGAGTATCAAACCCATATGTGTCTTTTGAATCATCATCATATTATAATAAGTCAAATTATAAAAAAGTCTTCTGGGAAGGCTTTCCATTATATTTTGGAGCTTGAATAATTTTTGCAATAATTTTGCTATAAGAGCATTATTGAAGTCAGGCATTAATTCTGGGTGAAGAAGTTTCAGTTCACACCAAACCTCATAATCCTTGGCAAACTATGTCTTTATTGGAACTGGCATTATGCCACAGGAGCATGGTCGTACTGGAACAGGTTTGGGTCTCCAAATTCGAGTGAAGGGAAATTGTAATGCTACAGAATGCAGTACAACAATGAACACTTCCATCATTGTGGAAAGAGTTGGGGAAAGAACTGTATACTTGTGTGATGATCAGGGATGCAAATATGTTTGACCTTATAGTGTATTTCTATGCTAAAAATTTAAAAATTTTTTTAGTTTGTGATAAGTTCTAACATTGTGATAGCTCTAAAGGTGAATATTGATATTAAAAAAGGGGAAAATGTAATTTTGCTAAAACACACACACACACACACACACACACACACACACACACACACACATTAAAATTAAAATGTTATTTGCAGCAGAGGTTTACTTTTAGAAAATACGTGTTTTTTTTTTTTAAGCCAGGAAATACTTGTGATGGATATCATTTATATATCTTATGCTATTGGACATGTTTAATAAAATAACTCACATTGACAACCCCAGATTTACATTTTGTTGTCTGTGTTTCCAAACCCTAAAGCAGGGAACTCAAAAGAACCCCTTCTTTAATAGATTAACTTGCATTACATGCCAAATATAAATGACAGAGTGGTATGATGTTAAGTTAGAGTTGGCTGCCATCTTAGATTTCAATGCTAAAGCACATAGACAGGTCCTGGGTACAGTGAAAAACAGTAACTAGAATAAAGTAGCAGGAAGAAGCCATGAAACCACGGCGATGCAGATGTGATCATTTATCTTAATAATGCCTTTTACACTACAAGTCTTAAATGCCAACTTTAATCTAACTTTTAATTTGAATAAACTGTTAAAGATTTTTAAGAATTTTACATTCAGGAAGCTTATGGGGAGGGGGAGGGGGGGTGCAAAACTAAAAGGGGGAGGGGGTGTGCAAAACTAAAAGTGAAAGTATTAATTACCATCTTGCAGTTAAGAGATAAAGAAGCGAACACTGGTGAGACATTTGTATATTGGAGATTCCACTTCCCTAAAGATGTCTGCAGGTAAGTCAGTCTGTTCATTTCTCATTTCCACTGTCTCGTGTACACTTTTTAAACTATAATGCAGGATGTTTGTCAACACCAGACTAAGCCACTGTTGCACTGAGTAGACATTTATAAAGTGTGTGTGGTAAATATGCGCTGTCTTTTACATGACTGTTTACATCTTCAATTCATGATAATTGTGAAATGAGTGGCAAAGTAAAATGTAAGTTTACTTTAACACATTTTAAAATAATACTACAATTATTATCTAAAAAATCTAGATGAAAATAACCCACATCCTGTTGGTTTCTCGAATCAAGTTCTTCACTACACACATTTACACTCACCCACCATTTTGTTAGGAACATTTATACATTGAAAAAAGGCAAATAGTATTGTAGTAACACAGACAAGAACTACATAAGGACATAATCACTTTTTAGTGTGTATTTTGAAGCAGTTATTGATTCAACCAGTCATGTAGCAGCAGCATAATGCATAAAATAATGCAAATAAAGTTCAAAGACAAGCTTTAGTTTCATTTTACCATCAAACATGAGAACAGGGAATAATGTGGTCTTTATAATTTTTACTACAGCATCCTTGTTGCTAGTTTGAGAATTTCACAGTTTTTCAAAATGTGTGGGGAAAAAAATGACCAAAAATGAAAAGCAGGCAACAGTAACTTAAATAACTATTCTTTTACAACCAGTTATTGTAATTACAATAGCATTTTTTGCTCTGGCTCTACTTTTATTAAATAGCTTAATTAACAAATGCAACTTCATATCAGGACTGTCAAGTAGCATGTAATTTTGGTATGTAGTGTGTATGATGTCTCCTAATCAGGTGTCTGTTATAGAGCAAAAAATATTTGCCGCTGAATTAACTTCCTTCAGGTGTTGAGTCTTTACGATTTTAATGTCTGAAACCAAGCATTAACCTTGCATTAGGATATAAATGAGTTTTCAACTTAAAATAGCTTATAATACAGAGTTTACAGGATTATTAAATGCATAAGTATCACTGATCCTAAACACTGATATTAAACCTTGTCATTTTGTTTCCAGAATCAGATCAACTGAAATTTTACATTAAACAATCTGGGAATACTTTGGGAGCCCAGCTTGACTTTATAAAGCGGCTGAATCAACGGCATCATCTCCGTCAAGTTTATTCACAGGAAGAATGCGACATCATTTTTGCTTTTGTCCCTATTGCATCTCGGGCTGGAACGGAGATTGAAACGGCACTTCAGAAGATTACAGAGAGTACAGAGTGATTTACATTACTATATTAGTGATCAAAATCAAAATTAAACACCACCATATACTAAACCTTACAGCAAGGGTGTCCAAACCATCCATTTTTAATTGGACATTATCAAAGTCTAAAAATATAATGGCCTAGGGCCTTCACATAATAAACTTTCTTTCGGCTTCTCCCATTAGGGGTCGCCACAGCAGATCATCCGCATGTTTGATTTGGCACATGTTTTTACGCTGGATGCCCTTCCTAATGCAACCCTCCCCATTTATCCGGGCTTGGGACCGGCACTAAGAGTCCTACCCACTAGACTACCAGGGGAGGGCCATCCCATAATATTTGCGTTAAAATGTGTTGCATTTCTTAGTTTTTACACTAGGTGGAGCTCAGGGTCACCAAAGAGACATGCCATCCTAAGAACCAATCTGAGGCTGTCACTGAGAGAATGACCTGCCAACCTTTTTGTAGAAAATAAAATGAAAATCTACTAATGGAGAGCTGTGATACAGGCTTTTTTTCTTTAAACATTGTCAATTATCAAACATAATTTTACCTGCATTTGATTGATTTTACCCATAAAAATGCATGAAAAGTGAGGCAGTATACCTCGCGTCTAGTGAGTGGCCCAGTCCTTCGTATATTTTTCTGTATGTGACCTTCAGGAAAAAAGTTTGGACACCCCTGCCTTACAGCATGGTGCTATGGGGTTTGATTAAGCAACTAAATTAAATGTTGCCCTGACAATTCTGTATTAATATTATTAACTCAACATAATCTCTTTTTTACCTTATCTTATTTACCTCTCTTTCTTCCAGCGAGTAAGCCTATTCTCCTCGTGGTATTTCACCACACTTTTTATCCAAATTACATTCCTCCAGACAGCAGATGGTCTGTGAAGAGGGAATATGTGTTTGCTGTGGACGTCCTTTTTCATGAAGATGAAGGACTGCTAAGATGCCCACGCAATGACATGGCACTGAAATCTGCCACGGATTTTCTAAAGTCTGTGCGTGCTCGACAAAAACTCTTGGTAAGTTTGTAATAGCTAGCTAAGAATCAATTCATTCCATCATTAAATTTATTTTTCAGTTATGACACTCCAAGAATTACACCAAGCAAGAGAACAGATTTAAAATACCACACTAAATATAAAACACACACACACACACACACACACACACAAACACACACACACACCTACACAAGAAGACCTTTTGACTATAATACATAATTTATCAATCGTATCATAGACACTGAGGTGCAATATTTTTATAATGTCATATGGGACTGTTATTATAGCAGACCATACAGTGGTTAAGATGGTTTCACTTTCATTCTAAGTCATGAAACTCTAATCACCTAAAGATTTGTAATATCTGTCCTCACTGCAGTTCAAGTTCAGAGGACAGCATTATGGATTTATCTTGGGATAGCATTATTACTTGGGCACGTAAAATATGTGTAAACGTTTCAGATTGTCTTAGACTTGCCTTAGATTTAATATCAAAGATTATCTATGGCATACTCAGATTGATTTCAGTGAGTAATTTCATTGTTATATTATTTGAAAGACAAAGACGTGTCATTACCATGATACACTGTACTTTCTTATTCTGCTAATAACCAACTATTTATGTGGACGGGGTGTTCTGTCACAGAGATGTAAAGTCAAGACAATGTTTTAATATAATTGTTATATGTTTAGAGTAATGCCATGTGTTTACAGAAATAGGATATGTATGTGATTGTCTTAGATTGTCTTTATATTTAAAATTGCAGATTATCTACAACATACCCGGATTCATGTCTGCGAGTAATTTTAACACAGAAGCACTAAAAGCAACAACAAAGTATTTACGAGACATCACGATTAATTACAAGTAGACTGTTAATTATTACTGTTTCAGCAGACCATAAAGTTGTTCAGATCGTTACACTTTCATTCTGAGTTATTAAACTCTGTAATTACCTAAGATGATCCATAATATCTCTCCTTTTTGCAGCTAAAGTTCAGAGGACAGTATTATAGATTTTTCTTGTGACATGTTTATTACATGGGTGCATAATATGGGGACACAATTTGTATTGATTTGCTTCCTATTTACCATTTCAGAGTTTCTGCAGCATACCCAGATTAAATCCCGTGAGTAATCTCATTGTTATATTAGATGAAAAATAAAGAGGTTTTACTACCAGGACACACTGTCATTTCTTTTTATGTTTATAAAATACATTTATGATAATGGGTGTGTTCTGTCACAGAGATGTGAGGTCATGAGCTTCACAGTGGTCCCTGCATTCAGTACAGTTTCAGCCTGAAACTGAAGACAATGTTTTACTATAATTGTCATGTATTTACAGAAATGTGATATGTTTTAGATTGTCTTAGATTTGCTTTTTATATTTACTAATACAGATTATCTACGACATACCCAGATTCATTTGTGTGAGTAATTTCATTGTTATGTCATTTAAAAATATCATATAATGATACACTAACTTTCTTTCGGCTTCTCCCATTAGGGGTTGCCACAGCGGATCCTCCGCATGTTTGATTTGGCACATGTTTTTACTCTGGATGCCCTTCCTAACACAACCCCCCCCCGTTTCTCCGGGCTTGGGACCGGCACTACGAGTGGCTGGGGTTGGTTCCCTGACTGGGGATCTAACCCGGGCCGCAGCAGTGAGAGCGCCGCATCCTAACCACTAGACCACCAGGGACCCTATATCATATCATATAATGATACACTGTTCTTTTTTTTTGCTTATAACCAACTATTTATGTAGATGGGTTTGTTTTGTCACAGAGATATGAGGTCATGAGCTTCACAGTGGTCTTTGGATTAAGTTCAATTTCAGCCTGAAACCAAAGACAGTGTTTTAGTATAATTGTTATGTGTTTACAATAAAAAGTCCAGCTATTTTTCTGTAAGTGATATTAGATCCTTTTCAACAGTAATAATCTCATGACAGTCAATGCTGATATCACATGCCTCAGGCCTACACACTAAATGTAAACATAACACCCTAAACTCTTCTTCCCTTAGAGACGTCTGACTGAACTGGCAGAATTTCTACGGGATGCATTGGTGCATTCTTTCCCAAAAAGGTAGGCTTTTTGTAATCATGTATTGGTGATTATACTGTATAAATTAAAAAAATGTAACTTGAATCTTTTTCTGCAAAACAAATACAGACCTACACTGTCAATTATGTTTCAGCTGAAAAGTCAAAGGCAATCAGATTCCACAAAATGGTCATTGGTAACGACATGAACAGCCACCAGGATTTTTTGAGAAGTTTGGGAATTAATCACCAAAATGAAGTGTTGTCGGTGGATCAGAGTGATGTCATTATTGCATTCGTCGTCACTGTCTCTCGTGCCGGAACTGACATCGAAGCTGCTCTTAAGTATATACCAGGTAAATGTTCACTTGAAGAAGAGAGTGTAACCTTTTTTCATAGCAATTGTTATAAAAATAAACAACCATTTTTCTGAAAATTAAAATATTACTGTATCATATATGTATCATTCTATTTTTCATCTAAGAAAACCAGCCTGTTGTTTTGGTGGTGCTCCATCGCACATTTGATCCGGATAGCATTGCTCCAGAGAGTAGACGACATGTTAGCAAGAAGAACATATGGACTGTGGACTGTCTCTTTCACGAGGACCAGGGACTGTTGAAATGTCATCATAACACAAAGGCACTAGAAGCAACAACAAAGTATTTTATGAGACATCAAGGTGAATTACAAGAAGACTGTTAATTATTACTGTTTCAGCAGACCATAAAGTCTGTAGCCCTTGATGTCTAAATTAACGTTTCTCGTGAAAGGTATGACTGTATATATGTACGAATAATTAATAGTAAAAAAGAATTCTAGATAAAAATGTACTTTGTCAGACAGATTGTGCTAGTTTACACTGTACTGCATCTTTTCAGTTTAATTATTTAAAATCACCAAATTTAATAATATTATTGCTGTAAATTATATCCAAAGAGGAGAAATACATAAAATTAACATCTCTTTTCAGAAAGCATATTAGTAAAGCATAATGGATGCACATAGAAAAAATTCTATTCTATTCTATTCTATTCTATTCTATTCTATTCTATTCTATTCTATTCTATTCTATTCTATTCTATTCTATTGTTCACCCCAAAGCTCATAATCCTTGGCAAACTATGTCTTTATTGGAACTGGCATTATGCACAGGAGCACGGTCATACTGGAACAGGTTTGGGTCTCACAGTTCAAGTGAAGGGAAATTCACAGAATGCAATACAACAATGAAAGCTTCCAGCAGATATCATGCAGATATGTTTGGCCATATAGTGTATTTCTATGCTAAAAATTGAACGTTTTCTTTAGTTTGTGATAAGTTGTAATGTGATAGCTCTAAAGGTGAATACTGAAATGTTAATAATTTCTAAAAAAGTAATTCTGCTGTTTTTTATGAAAGCCAGAAATTACTTGTGATGGACATCATTTCTATACCTTATCTTTTCTTTTTTTTCAATATTGGACATGTTTATTAAAATAACTCACATTGAAAACCCCAGATTTTGATTTTGTTTTCTGTGTTTCCAAACCCTAAAGCAGGGAACTCAAAAGAACCCCTTCTTTAATAGATGAACTTGCATTACATGGCAATTATAAATGACAGAGTGGTATGAGTTCATACACATTATATGAAAGGCACATGCTTTAGTTTTTTACAGCAACACATAATTTTAGATGTTGAGTTAGAGTTGGCTGCCATCTTCATTGTTGGGCAACGTTACTTTTAAAAGTAATGCATTACAATATTGAGTTACTCCCCAAAAAAGTAACTAATTACGTTACTTAGTTACTTTTTAGGGAAAGTGATGTGTTATATTACTTTTGCGTTACTTTTGCGTTACTTGTATCTCTTTCACGCCTTACAGGTATAACAGGTGTAATATAGATAATTGCCATTAAGAAATAAGTTATATTAGGGCAAAAGACATTTCTTAAACATTTAAAATGCTTAATAACTTCTTAGAGAACAATAAGATGATCGACTAAATTTTGACCACAAGGCTGAACACTTTCCAGTCGCTCTTCTGTACACTGCTTTGCAATCTGCCTTCCCCATCAGGAATGTAACTATCGTTCGTGTATATAAGGTTAAGGGTGTGGGCTGTACACCGGTGATGTGGAGGGAGAACATACCTTTCGCTGTCATCTCGTAAAACTTCGTGCAATTCCGTAAATATGACCTCATCCTCGTCTACATCATTCTCTGCTTCATCATCAGCTTGAAACATTCTGAACGCTTTTACAAAGTTTGCGCTATTATTAGTGACGGTGGCAGTTTATCTTCCCACAAAGATAAAGACATGAGCTGTGAATTTGTCTCTTTTTCCCCTGCGATGGCATCGAACATGTGTCTCCCATGGAAAACTTTTATTTTGAGCAGTCCATAGATCTGCAGTGGTGGAAAGTCGGCAAAAGTTTTCTATATTTCTGTCTCCATTTCCATATATTATGCAATGTTGCATATATTCAACATTATATATATATATATATATATATATATATATATATATATATATATATATATATATATATATATACACACACACACACAAACACACACATCTGTAGTACTGTGCTTTGCATGCAGATGTTTTTTTTTTTTTTTAAGTGGTATTTTTTGCAGTTGACAAGAGCTTTTCACCAACACATAATCTACACTTAACCATTATTCCTTTCTCCTTTTCCTCGACTATTTCAAAATAATAAGAATACTTCCATCACAGTAATGTAATGCTCTGGTTTGCCATCTCCGCTTCTGACCAGCTTTGGCTTTGTGTAAAACCAAAAGTGAAAGTATTGATAACCATCTTGCAGTTACGAAATAAAGAATCTAACACTGGTGAGACATTTGAATATTGGAGATTCTACTTCCGTAAACATGTCTGCAGGTAAGTCAGTCTGTTCTTTTCTCATTTCCACTGTCTCGTGTACACTTTTTAAAACTATGATGCAGGATGTTTTTCAACACCAGACTAAGCCACTGTTGCACTACGTAGATATTTCTGAGTGTGTGTGGTCTTTTACGTGACTTAACATCTTCAATTCATGATAATTGTGATATGAGTGGCAAATAAAATGTAATTTTACTTTAACACATTTTAAAATAATACTTCAATTATTATGTAAAAATCTAGATGAAAATAACCCACATCCTGTTGGTTTCTCGAATCAAGTTCTTCACCACACACATTTACACTCACCCACTATTTTGTTAGGAACATTTATACATTGAAAAAAGGCAAATAGTATTGTAGTAACACAGACAAGAACTACATAAGGACATAATCACTTTTTAGTGTGTATTTTTAAGCAGTTATTGATTCAACCAGTCATGTAGCAGCAGCACAATGCATAAAATAATGCAAATAAAGTTCAAAGTCAAGCTTCAGTTTCATTTTACCATCACACATGAGAATGGGGGATATTGTGATCTTTATAAATTTTACTACAGCATCCTTGTTGCTAGTTGGAGAATTTTACTGTTTTTCAAAATGTGTGGGGAAAAAAATGACCAAAAATGGAAAGCAGGCAACAGTAACTTAAATAACTCCGTTTATTGGAGTTTCAATAGCATTTTGCTCTGCATATATTTGTATTAAATAGCTTAATTAACAAATGCAACTTCATATCAGGTCTGTCAAGTAGCATGTAATTTTGGTATGTGGTGTGTATGATATCTCCTAATCATATGTCTTTTATAGAGCAAAATAAATTTGTGCAGAATTAACTTCCTCTTGGATTCTTTAGGATTCTCTAGGAGTCTTTAGGATTTTCATGTCATAAACCAAGCATTAACCTTGCATTAAGATATAAATGAGTCTTCAACTCAAAGTAGCTTATAATACAGAATTTACAGGATTATTAAATGCACAAGTACCACTGACTTAAATACTGATATTAAACCTTGTCATTTTGTTTCCAGAATCAGATAAAATGACATTTTACATTAAACAATCTGGGAATACTTTGGGAGCCCAACTTGACTTTATAGAGCGGCTGAAACAACGTTGTCATCTCCGTCAAGTTTATTCAGAGGAAGAATGCGACGTCATTTTTGCTTTTGTCCCTATTGCATCTCGGGCTGGAACGGACATTGAAACTGCACTTAAGAAGATTACAGAGAGTACAGAGTGATTTACATTACTATATTAGTGATCAAAATAATAATTAAACACCACCATTTATTAAACCTTACAGCAGGGGTGTCCAAACCATCCATTTTTTATTGACCCTCATTAAAGTCTAAAAATATAATGGTCTGTGGCCCTCACATAATATTTGCGTTTAAATGTATTGAACTTCTTAGTTTCAACACTAGGTGGAGCTCAGGGTCACCAGAAATAGAGGAACCAAAGACACGTGCCATCATAAGAACCAATCTGAGGCTGTCACTGAGAGAATGACCTGCCAACCTTTTTGTAGAAAATAAAATGAAAATCTACTAATGGAGAGCTGTGATAGAGGCTTTTTTTCTTCAAACATGTTCAATTATCAAACATTATTTTACCTGCATTTGATTGATTTTACCAATATTAGTGAATAAAAAGTGAGGCAGTATACCTCACGTCTAGTGAGTGGCCCAGTCCTTCAAATAATTTTCTGTATGTGGCCTTTGGGAAAAAAGTTTGGGCACCCCTGCCTTACAGAATGGTGGTATGGGGTTTGATTAAGCAACTAAATAAAATGTTACCCTGACAATTCTGTATTAATATTATTAACTCAACATTAATTACCTCTCTTTCTTCCAGCGAGTAAGCCTATTCTCCTCGTGGCATTTCACCACACTTTTGATTCAAATTACATTGCTCCAGAGAGCAGATGGTCTGTGAAGAGGGAAGAGGTGTTTGCTGTGGACATCCTTTTTAATGAAGATGAAGGACTGATAAGATGGCTACACAATGACCTGGCACTGAAATCTACCACCGAGTTTCTAACGTCTGTGCGTGCGCCATCAAATATCTTGCAGCCTGAACAAACAAACATTCCCAGTTTCTGCAGCATACCCAGATTAATTTCCGTGAGTAATCTCAATGTTATATTAGTAAAAAAATAAAGAAGTATTACTACCAGGAGACACTGTCATTTCTTTCTATGTTTATAAAATACATTTATGTAGATGTGTGTGTTCTGTCACAGAGATGTGAGGTCATGAGCTTCACAGTGGTCCCTGGATTCAGTACAGTTTGAGCCTGAAGCTTAAGACAATGTTTTACTATAATTGTCATGTGTTTACAGAAATGGGATATGTTTTAGATTGTCTTGGATTTACTTTTTATATTTACTAATACAAATTATCTGCTGCATACTCAGAGTCATTTCTTTGAGTAATTTCATTGTTATATTATTTGAAAGACAAAAAAGTATCATATAATGATACACTGTTCTTTACTTTTCTTTTTATAAACAACTATTTATGTAGAGGGGTTTGTTCTGTCACAGAGATGTGAGGTCATGAGCTTCACAGTGGTTTTTGGATTCAGTACAATTTCAGCCTGAAACTGAAGACAGTGTATTAGTATAATTGTTATGTGTTTACAATAAAAAGTCCAGCTATTTTTCTGTAAGCGATATTAGATCATTTTCAACAGTAATAATCTCACGACAGTCAATGCTGATATCACATGCCTCAGGCCTACACACTAAACGTAATTTTTATATTTTTATTATATTTACTATTACAGATTATCTACAGCATATCCAGATTCATTTCTGTAAGTAATTTTAACACTGAGGCAATAAACACAACAGCAAAGTATTTACGAGACATCAAGTTTAATTACAAGTAGACTGTTAATTAATACTGTTTCAGCAGATCATAAAGTCGTTAAGATCGTTTCACTTTCATTCTGAGTAATTGTTTTGTAATAACTTAAGATGATCCATAATATCTCTCCTTTTTGCAGCTAAAGTTCAGAGGACAGTATTATAGATTTTTCTTGTGACATATTTATTACATGGGTGCATAATATGGGGACACAATTTGTATTGATTTGCTTCCTATTTACTATTTCAGAGTTTCTGCAGCATATCCAGATTAAATTCCGTGAGTAATCTCATTGTTATATTAGTTAAAAATAAAGAAGTATTACTACCAGGACACACTGTCATTTCTTTTTATGTTTATAAAATACATTTATGTAGATGTGTGTGTTCTGTCACAGAGATGTGAGGTCATGAGCTTCACAGTGGTCCCTGGATTCAGTACAGTTTCAGCCTGAAACTGAAGACAAAGTTTTACTATAATTGTCATGTGTTTACAGAAATGGGATATGTTTTAGATTGTCTTAGATTTGCTTTTTATATTTACTAATACAGATTATCTTCTGCATACTCAGAGTCATTTGTGTGAGTAATTTCATTGTTATGTTATTTGAAAGACAACAAATTTTCATATAATGATACACAGTTCTTTCTTTTTCTGCTTATAAACAACTATTTATGTAGATGTGTGTGTTCTGTCACAGAGATATGAGGTCATTAACTTCACAGTGGTCTTTGAATTCAGTTCAATTTCAGCCTGAAACCGAAAACAGTGTTTTAGTATAATTGTTATGTGTTTACAATAAAAAGTCCAGCTATTTTTCTGTAAGCGATATTAGATCATTTTCAACAGTAATAATCTCATGACAGTCAATGCTGATATCACATGCCTCAGGCCTACACACTAAACGTAATTTTTATATTTTTATTATATTTACTATTACAGATTATCTACAGCATATCCAGATTTATTTCTGTAAGTAATTTTAACACAGAGGCAATAAACACAACAGCAAAGTATTTACGAGACATCAAGTTTAATTACAAGTAGACTGTTAATTATTACTGTTTCAGCAGATCATAAAGTCGTTAAGATCGTTTCACTTTCATTCTGAGTAATTGTTTTGTAATTACCTAAGATGATCCATAATATCTCTCCTTTTGCAGCTAAAGTTCAGAGGACAGTATTATAGATTTTTCTTGTGACATGTTTATTACATGGGTGCATAATATGGGGACACAATTTGTATTGATTTGCTTCCTATTTACTATTTCAGAGTTTCTGCAGCATACCCAGATTAATTTCCGTGAGTAATCTCATTGTTATATTAGTTAAAAATAAAGAAGTATTACTACCAGGACACACTGTCATTTCTTTTTATGTTTATAAAATACATTTATGTAGATGTGTGTGTTCTGTCACAGAGATGTGAGGTCATGAGCTTCACAGTGGTCTTTGGATTAAGTACAATTTCAGCCTGAAACTGAAGACAGTGTTTTAGTATAATTGTCATGTGTTTACAATAAAAAGTCCAGCTATTTTTCTGTAAGCGATATTAGATCATTTTCAACAGTAATAATCTCATGACAGTCAATGCTGATATCACATGCCTCAGGCCTACACACTAAATGTAAATATAACACCCTAAACTCTTCTTCCCTTAGGGATGTCTGACTAAAGTGGCAAAATTTGTATGGGATGCATTGGTGCACATTCTTTCCCAAAAAGGTAGGCTTTTTGTAATCATGTATTGGTGATTATACTGTATAAATTAAAAAAATGTAACTTGAATCTTTTTCTGCAAAACAAATACAGACCTACACTGTCAATTATGTTTCAGCTGAAAAGTCAAAAGCAATCAGATTCCACAAAATGGTCTTTGGTAACGACATGAACAGCCACCAGGATTTTTTGAGAAGTTTGGGAATTAATTCCCAAAATGAAGTGTTGTCGGTGGATCAGAGTGATGTCATTATTGCATTCGTCGTCATTGTCTCTCGTGCCGGAACTGACATTGAAGCTGCTCTTAAGTATATACCAGGTAAATGTTCACTTGAAGAAGAGAGTGTAACCTTTTTTCATAGCAATTGTTATAAAAATAAACAACCAATTTTTCTGAAAATTAAAATATTACTGTATCATATGTATAATATGTATCATTCTATTTTTCATCCTAGAAAACCAGCCTGTTGTTTTGGTGGTGCTCCATCGCACATTTGATCCGGATAGCATTGCTCCAGAGAGTAGACGACATGTTAGCAAGAAGAACATATGGACTGTGGACTGTCTCTTTCACGAGGACCAGGGACTGTTGAAATGTCATCATAACACAAAGGCACTAGAAGCAACAAGAAAATATTTTATGAGACATCAAGGTGAATTATTACTGTTTCAGCAGACCATAAAGTCTGTAGCCCTTGATGTCTAAATTAATGTTTCTCGTGAAAGGTATGACTGTATATATGTACGAATAATTAATAGTAAAAAAGAATTCTAGATAAAAATGTACTTTGTCAGACAGATTGTGCTAGCTTACACTGTACTGCATCTCTTCAGTTTCATTATTTAAAATCACCAAATTTAATAATATTATTGCTGTAAATTATATCCAAAGAGGAGAAATACATAAAATTAACATCTCTTTTCTGAAAGCATATTAGTAAAACAAAATGGATGCACATAGAAAAAAATATATTCTATTCTATTCTATTCTATTCTATTCTATTCTATTCTATTCTATTCTATTGTTCACCCCAAACCTCATAATCCTTGGCAAACTATGTCTTTATTGGAACTGGCATTATGCACAGGAGCATGGTTATACTGGAACAAGTTTGGGTCTCCCAGTTCAAGTGAAGGGAAATTCACAGAATGCAATACAACAATGAACACTTCCATCATTGTGAAAAGAGTTGGGGAAAGCCCTGTATACTTGTGTGATGATCAGGGATGCAGATATGTTTGGCCATATAGTGTATTTCTATGCTAAAAATAAAACATATTTTCTTTAGTTTATGATAAGTTGTAACGTGATAGCTCTAAAGGTGAATACTGAAATGTTAATAATTTCTAAAAAAGTAATTCTGCTGTTTTTTATGAAAGCCAGAAATTACTTGTGATGGACATCATTTCTATACCTTATCTTATCTTTTTTTTTTTTTTTTTCAATATCATTTTCAATATGTTTATTAAAATAACTCACATTGAAAACCCCAGATTTTGATTTTGTTTTCTGTGTTTCCAAACCCTAAAGCAGGGAACTCAAAAGAACCCCTTCTTTAATAGATGAACTTGCATTACATGGCAATTATAAATGACAGAGTGGTATGAGTTCATACACATTATATGAAAGGCACATGCTTTAGTTTTTTTACAGCAACACATAATTTTAGATGTTGAGTTAGAGTTGGCTGCCATCTTCATTGTTGGGCAACGTTACTTTTAAAAGTAATGCATTACAATATTGAGTTACTCCCCAAAAAAGTAACTAATTACGTTACTTAGTTACTTTTTATGGAAAGTAATGCGTTATATTACTTTTGCGTTACTTTTGTGTTACTTGTATCTCTTTCACGCCTTACAGGTGTAACAGGTGTAATATAGATAATTGCCATTAAGAAATGTTATATTAGGGCAAAAGACATTTCTTAAACATTTAAAATGCTTAATAACTTCTTAGAGAACAATAAGATGATCGACTAAATTTTGACCACAAGGCTGAACACTTTCCAGTCGCACTTCTGTACACTGCTTTGCAATCTGCCTGCCCCATCAGGAATGTAACTATCGTTCGTGTATATAAGGTTAAGGTTGTGGGCTGCACACCGGTGATGTGGAGGGAGAACATACCTTTCGCTGTCATCTTGTAAAACTTCGTGCAATTCCGTAAATATGACCTCGTCCTCGTCTACATCATTCTCTGCTTCATCATCAGCTTAAAACATTCTGAACGCCTTACAAAGTTCGCGTTATTATCAGTGACCGTGGCAGTTTATCTTCCCACAAAGAGCAAATGAGCTGTGAATTTGTCTCTCCACTGTGATGGCATCGAACATGTGTCTCCCACAGAGAACTTTTATTCTGAGCAGTCCATAGAGCTGCAGTGGTCGAAAGTCTTCAAAAGTTTTCTATATTTCTGTCTTTATATATCCATATATTCAACATTATACACACACACACACACACACACACACACACACACACACACACACACACCTGTAGTGCTGTGCTTTGCATGCAGATGTTTTTTTTTTTTTGAAATGGTATTTTTTGCAGTTGACAAGAGCTTTTCACCAACACATAATCTACACTTAACCATTATTCCTTTCTCCTTTTCCTCCACTACTTCAAAATAATAAGAATACTTCCATCACAGTAATGTAATGCTCTGGTTTGCCATCTCCGCTTCTGACCAGCTTCTGTTCCCGTTGCTTGCACGTATGAGTGCGCGATTCTACGTGACTAGGTTCATTTTAATTCAGTATTTATTTTTTTATGCAAAATAATTTAACTGAGCCATGAAACCACTGCGCTGAAGATGTGATCATTTGTCTTAATAATGCCTTTTACACAAACAAGTCTTAAATGCCAACTTTAATCTAACTTTTAATTTGAATAAACTGTTAAAGATATTTTAGATTTTTACATTCAGGAAGCATATGGAGAGTGGGAGGGGCTGGGGGGGGGTGGCTTTGTGTAAAACCAAAAGTGAAAGTATTGATTACCATCTTGCAGTTACGAAATAAAGAATCTAACACTGGTGAGACATTTGAATAGTGGAGATTCCACTTCCGTAAACATGTCTGCTGGTAAGTCAGTCTGTTCTTTTCTCATTTCCACTGTCTCGTGTACACTTTTTAAACTATGATGCAGGATGTTTTTCAACACCAGACTAAGCCACTGTTGCACTACGTAGTCATTTCTGAGTGTGTGTGTGGTCTTTTACGTGACTTAATATCTTTAATTCATGTGATATGAGTGGCAAATATAATGTAATTTTACTTTAACACATTTTAAAATAATACTACAATTATTATGTAAAAATCTAGATTAAAATAAACCACATCCTGTTGTTTTCTCGAATCAAGTGCTTCACTACACACATTTACACTCACCCACCATTTTGTTAGGAACATTTATACATTGAAAACAGGCGAGTAGCGCAACAATGACAGGTTTATATAAAATTCATTAATAGAAATACATTAACAAACCTAATTTATTTATTGTAGTAACACAGACAAGAACTACATAATTACTTTTTAGTGTGTATTTTTAAACAGTTATTGATTCAACCAGTCATGTAGCAGCACAATGCATAAAATAATGCAAATAAAGTTCAAGGTCAAGCTTCAGTTTACCATCAAACATGAGAATGGGGGATAATGTGATCTTTATAATTTCTTCTACAGCATCCTTGTTGCTAGATTTAGAATTTCAGAAACCACTGTTTTTCAGAATGTGTGGGGAAAAAAAGACTCAGAAAAGCAGGCTACAGTAACTTAAATAACAACACTTTTACAACCAGATATTGTAATTACAATAGCATTTTTGCTCTGGATATTTTTGTATTAAATAGCTTAATTAACAAATGCAACATTTTATCAGGTCTGTCAAGTAGCATGTAATTTTGGTATGTAGTGTGTATGATGTCTCCTAATCATATATCTTTTATAGAGCAAAATAAATTTGTGTTGAGTTAACTTCCTCTTGGTGTTGAGTCTTTAGGATTTTCATGTCTAAAACCAAGCATTAACCTTGCATTAAGATATAAATAAGTCTTCAACTCAAAGTAGCTTATAATACAGAGTTTACAGGATTATTAAATGCACAAGTACCACTGACTTAAATACTGATATTAAACCTTGTAATATTTTTTTTTCAGAATCAGATAAACTGAAATTTTACATTAACCAATCTGGGAATACTTTGGGAGCCCAACTTGAGTTTATAGAGCGGCTGAAACAACGGCGTCATCTCCGTCAAGTTTATTCAGAGGAAGAATGCGACGTCATTTTTGCTTTTGTCCCTATTGCATCTCGGGCTGGAACGGACATTGAAACTGCACTTCAGAAGATTACACAGAGTACAGAGTGATTTAAATTACTATATTAGTGATCAAAATCATAATTAAACACCACCATATATAAAACCTTACAGCAAGGGTGTCCAAACCATCCATTTTTAATTGACCTCCATTAAAGTCTAAAAATATAATGGTCTATGGGCCTCACACGAGTTTAAATGTGTTGCACTTCTTAGTTTCAACACTAGCTGGAGCTCAGGTTCACCAGAAATGGCGGAACCAAAAACACGTGCCATCCTAATAACCAATCTGAGGCTGTCACTGAGAGAATGACCTGCCATCCTTTTTGTAGAAAATAAAATGAAAATCTACTAATGAGGAGCTGTGTTAGAGGCCTTTTTTCTTCAAACATGTTCATTTGATTGATTTTACCAATATTAGTGCATGAAAAGTGGGGCAGTATACCTCACTTCTAGTGAGTGGCCCAGTCCTTCATTTATTTTTCTGTATGTGACCTTCAGGAAAATGTTTGGACACCCCTGAGCTTACAGCATGGTTGTATGGGGTTTGATTAAGCAACCAAATTAAATGTTACCCTGACAATTCTGTATTAATATTATTAACTTAACATAATCTCTTTTACCCTTATTTACCTTTTTTTCTTTCAGCGAGTAAGCCTATTCTCCTCGTGGTATTTCACCACACTTTCGATCAAAAATACATTGCTCCAGACAGCAGATGGTCTGTGAAGAGGGAAGAAGTGTTTGCTGTGGACGTCCTTTTTCATGAAGATGAAGGACTGCTAAGATGCCTACGCAATGACATGGTACTGAAATCTGCCACGGATTTTCTAACGTCTGTGCGTGCGCCATCAAATATCTCGGTAAGTTTGTAATAGCTAGCTAAGAATCAATAAATTCCATAATTTAATTTATGTTTCATTTATGACACTAATCACAAGAATTACACCAAGAAAGAGAACAGATTTACAATACCACACTAATTCTTGTTTTTTTTTTCCCTGGCAGCCTGAACAAACAAACATTTCCAGAAAATGTTGTGATTTTAAAATTGCACTGATTGTAGCCTTGACCGTATTTGTGGTGGTTTGTATTATTGTTGTTGTAGTGTTTGTTTTTTATTATAAGAAAGTTTAACTATGTAGGAACTTAATCTGACAGTAAACCACATAGAATAATGAACCAACAAAGGTAGTATCTTTTTTTCTTCTTTTTTAATAATCAAGGTGACATTTACAATCATACAACTCCTAAAAAGACTAAAAGTTTAAGACTAAAAGGAAAGACTAAACTGTTTATTGGCACATTAGCATAAATATTCCGCTGGCAACTATTGGCTAATAGCTTTACTTACCAGCCAGTGTTTGAAGAGTAAAGTTAAATAAATTTAGATAAATATAAACACACACACACACACACACACACACACTAGAAAACCTATTACCTATAATACACATAATTTATTGATCGTATCCTAGACACTGTGGTGCAATATTTTTATAATGTCATTTGGGACTGTTATTATAGCAGACCATGCAGTGGTTGAGATGGTTTCACTTTCATTCAAGTCATGAAAATCTTATCACCTAAAATTCTAAGATTTGTAATATTTCTTCTCACTGCGGTTCAACTTCAGAGGACAGCATTATGGAGTAATAATACTATCCTATTAGGCCGTAAGGTGAAGACGTTTTTCGTTTCATCCAGTTCCCATATATGAGGCACTAAATTCTTTGAGTTTTGAGCGAGAAAATAAAAGTTCTCCATGTTATCCTGCAGTTTATTTTTATTAGTGTTTAAAGTCGGCAATAGTTCCTTCATCGCGTAATAATATTTTGATCATGAGTGATTCGGCTTTGCGTCACGTGTAGGAAGCACAACCAATAAGGTGGCCGCTTTTTGGAACGATGAATCCAAGATGTCTGCGCCCTTGTTGTCAACATCGAGTAGCGAAGAAGAGGAAATTACGGTCAGACCTCATTCTAAACTCCGTAAAAAGGATTATAAACAATGCTATATGCATCTCGCGTCCATAAAGAAAGAAGAAACGAAGGATTTTACACACACACGATGGGATACACACACAGTGGCTTGGTTTGCATGGTGAAAATCAGAGAATAACAGAAACATACAAACATTGTTTAGAAATTGAATTTGAAAATGTTTCCGAAGACGCGGGGTTTCATTCCACTTGCTACAGGCGTTTCATTATCAAGAAGCGCCTGGATGCGGCAGAGAAACGTGTTATACAGCATCCTGAAATTCAAGATGCTCACAAAGACCAGTCTGTGTCATCGAGTAGTAGTACCTCAACAACTGAATGTCCTAAAAAGAAACTTGGGTCCATGACGGACCTGCCAGTAGCTTGTGCAGGCCCTGTGCTTCCTGCCTTGTGCATAATTTGTAAGAAAACAGAGTACATTACAGAGTACAAAGTACATTACTGTGGCAGGCAATCGACAGAAGGACCATCTTTCACAGGCAGAAACGTTGTGTACAGGTGGGTACACACACACACACACAAGTTTTAAGTTTTATGCTATATGCTGGATACCATGGCTAAATTTAAATTACATTTACATAATTTATTTATGTTTCAAATTATTTATTGTTTTGCATACAGCTACAACCAAAATACTCAATATTGTTTAACAATTAACCTTTTTTATATAATGTTTTTTATTTACAATCTCAATTTGTATAATATGTATAATATATAATATTTATTTACAGGCCAGTTGCTGAAAGCTGCTGAGATGAAGGAAGACACTAGCATTCTTGTGCATATTCAAGACAAAGACTGTGGCGGGCAAAATACATTACTCTTGAGGTGCGATACCACAAGTCCTGTTACAGACAATACACCAGGTTCTTGCCGTAGTCTACTACAACAATTACTGGGACCTCAGAAGAACCGTGACCACTATTCTCTTTGATGGTATGGCGGTCATTCAAACCCTTCGGTCCATACCAAGTACAGTGGAACCCACTTATCTCGCCCTCGGGTAACTCGCCAACCCTATTAAGTCGACGTTTTTGAAGTGGAACCGCCAAATTCTCGCTTTGTCTTAGCATTTTTTAATCGGTTATGTCGATTTTTTTTTTTTTTTTATGTCGCCGAACCCTAATATCTCGAGCACAAGGGGGGCAAATTTGCCAGTGAACGTCGGTTATGTCAGGAATCCCCCTGCCACGCCCCCTTCGGCGGCGACATTCCCCGAAGCACCCTGCTTCTTCCGTGCGGGCGAGCTCATCGCAGTCATGCTAATCACACAAACCTGTCTCTCATTCACTCTCTCATCCCATCTCCTATTTAAGCCCCTCACCTCCACACACTCGCGGTCCGTTATTGTTTGTGCATGATCGTATGTGTTGGTTCATGGCGGTATGTGTAATCGCGTATACGTATCCTGCTACGTACCCTTCTTCTCGGACTCCGCATTCTCTCAACAGCACCCTGGATTACCCCGATCCTGCTGTTTTTTATGTTCACGCTGTCTGCACCACGTTTATCCGTTGCTGCCCAGCGCTGCACTTTCCATAGCGCGGATCCGTGGATTCTCTACACAAACTGTCTCTGCTTTCACAGAACTTCGTGGACCGCGCTCCCGGAGCGCACCACTGGATATTACTGCTTCGCTACAAGTATTGGTGGATTATCTCCTGAGTATTCTCAATAAACTTGTTTATGCTTACTCGCTTCCGCCTCCTTATCCGCATTACAGGTTATCTCGATCCGCATGACCAATCAAACAAATCTCGGCAACGCTGTTGTGTAAAAAAAACTCCAAAAACACGTGCATGCACATTCTCATTTAATAACGCACATCATGTACATAAAGACATTTCAAGCACGGTATTATATTGCCGCCATATTGGTTTTCGTTTATCTTGATCATCGGTTATCTCTACGCTTTTTGGCGTCCAATAGGCTGGCAACATAACCGGGTTCCACTGTACCTTTGGAGAGCTCGCCGACACCATACTGCAGTACATAGTCAAGCTTGCTTTGAAGCACAACTGTACACGGATAGACTTTGTGATTGACCAGTATCCAGAAATGAGTATTAAAAATCTAGAATGTTCACGTAGAGCTGCTGGTGGTACACAACTGGTGAAAATTTATGGATGTAATCAGAAGATGTGATTTTGAGTGATTTCAGAAAACTTGGGCCAAAGTGTGCTGCTTGTTTCTGTTTCTGTGATTACACTGTGCCTACTGAAAAATTTGATGTATAATACATCACAGTTTTGCTAAAATTACAATGTGTATGTTTAATTTTGCTTGGTGCCAATCCATGAAGGTAAAGCATATTTCCTACAAATTTGCCATATTTTATGGTCTACATTCACACTTTAGTGTTTAATGCACCTTTCTCAGATGTTTAGGTACATGTATAAAGGTCATTTCGAGAGAGATTTTATGTTGCTAAAATGGAAATAAATAAAGTTATAAGCAAAGCCAGAAGCATAAAATTTTCGTTTTTTTAATTCACGATTATACACATTTATGGAGCGGGACAAAAAACTGCAGGATTTTTTGTGGAGAACTTTTAACATTAAGTCCAAAAGGGTGTTGTCTATGCAAAAATGCATTTAAAAAGTAGTGCCTAGACGTGGGAACGAAAATCACTTTCTAGCCACTCTTTCCTAGTTCACCTTATGGCCTACAAGTCTTAAATGCCAACTTTAATTTAACTTTTAATTTGAATAAACTGTTAAAGATATTTTACATTCAGGAAGCATATGGAGAGTGGGAGGGGTTGTGGGGGTGGCTTTGTGTAAAACCAAAAGTGAAAGTATTGATTACCATTTCGCAGTTAAGAAATAAAGAAGCAAACACTGGTGAGACATTTAAATATTGGAGATTCCACTTCCCTAAAGATGTATGCAGGTAAGTCAGTCTGTTCTTTTCTCATTTCCACTGTCTCGTGTACACTTTTTAAACTATGATGCAGGATGTTTTTCAACACCAGACTAAGCCACTGTTGTACTACGTAGACATTTCTGAGTGTGTGTGTGTGGTAAATATGCGCTGTCTTTTATGTGACCGGTACATCTTTAATTCATGATATTTGTGATATGAGTGGCAAAGTAAAATGTAAGTTTACTTTAACACATTTTAAAATAATACTACAATTATTATGTAAAAATCTAGACGAAAATAAACCACATCCTGTTGTTTTGTCGAATCAAGTGCTTCACACATTCACACTCACCCACCATTTTGTTAGGAACATTTATACATTGAAAAAAGGCGAGTAGCGCAACAATGACAGGTTTATATAAAATTCTTTTAATAGAAATACATTAACAAACCTAATTTATTTATTGTAGTAACACAGACAAGAACTACATAATTACTTTTTAGTGTGTATTTTTAAACAGTTATTGATTCAACCAGTCATGTAGCAGCACAATGCATAAAATAATGCAAATAAAGTTCAAGGTCAAGTTTCAGTTTACCATCAAACATGAGAATGGGGGATAATGTGATCTTTATAATTTTAACTACAGCATCCTTGTTGCTAGTTTTAGAATTTCACTAACCACTGTTTTTCAGAATGTGTGGGGAAAAAAGAAAAAAAAAAAAGCAGGCTACTTTATATCAGGTCTGTCAAGTAGCATGTACTTTTGGTATGTAGTGTGTATAATGTCTCCTAATCATATGTCTTTCATAGAGTAAAATAAATTTGTGCAGAATTAACTTCCTCTTGGTGTTGAGTCTTTAGGATTTTTATGTCTAAAACCAAGCATTTCATTAAGATATAAATGAGTCTTCAACTCAAAAAAGCTTATAATACAGAGTTTACAGGATTATTAAATGCATAAGTACCACTAACTTAAACACTGATATTAAACCTTGTCATTTTGTTTTCAGAATCAGATAAATTTTACATTAAACAATTTGGGAATACTCTGGGAGTCCAACTCGACTTTATAGAGCGACTGAAACAACGGCGTCATCTCTGTCAAGTTTATTCAGAGGAAGAATGCGACGTCATTTTTGCTTTTGTCCCTATTGCATCTCGGGCTGGAACGGACATTGAAACTGCACTTCAGAAGATTACAGAGAGTACAGAGTGATTTAAATTACTATATTAGTGATCAAAATCTCAAAACACCACCATATATGAAACCTTACAGCAGGGGTGTCCAAACCATCCATTTTTTATTCACCAACCGTTTTGTAGAAAATACAATGAAAATCTACTAATGGAGAGCTGTGATGGAGGCTTTTTTTTTCTTCAAACATGTTCAATTATCAATTATTTTACCTACATTTGATTGATTTTACCAATATTAGTGCATGAAAAGTGAGGCAGTATACCTCATGTCTAGTGAGTGGCCCAGTCCTTCGTATATTTACTGTATGTGACCTTCAGGAAAAAAGTTTGGACACCCCTGAGCTTACAGAATGGTTGTATGGGGTTTGATTAAGCAACCAAATTAAATGTTACCCTGACAATTCTGTATTAATATTATTAACTTTACATAATCTCTTTTACCCCTATTTACCTTTTTTCTTCCAGCGAGTAAGCCTATTCTCCTCGTGGTATTTCACCACACTTTCGATCAAAATTACATTGCTCCAGTCAGCAAATGGTTTGTGAAGAGGGAAGGGGTGTTTGCTGTGGACATCCTTTTTCATGAAGATCAAGGATTGCTAAGATGCCTACACAATGACATGGCACTGAAATCTACCACTGAGTTTCTAAAGTCTGTGTGTGCTCCACAAGATATCTTGGTATGTAAAAGCTAGCTAAGAATCAATTCATTCTATCATTGAATTTTTTTTTTAGTTATGACACTCCAAGAATTACACCCAGCAAGAGAACAGATTTACAATACCACACTAATTCTTTCTTTTCCCCCCAGCAGCCTGAACCAACAAGAATTTCCAGAAAATGTTGTGATTGTAAAATTGCACCGATTGTAGCCTTATTTTTGGTGGTTTGTATTATTATTGTTGTTGTAGTGGTTGTTGTTTATTATAAGAAAGTTTAAGCTTAATCTGACTGTAAACCACATAAAATAATGAACCAACAAAGGTAGTATCTTTTTTTTACTTTCTTTTTAATAGTCAAGGTCACAATTACAACTCCTGAAAAATAGAAGGAGAGACTAAACTGTTTATTGGCAAATAAGCATAATTGGCTAATAGCTTTTCTTTAAATTAGCATAATTGGCTAATAGCTTTACTCACCAACCAGTGTTTGAAGAGTTAACTTAAATAAAATAATATGAATATAAACACACACACATAAAATTATGCATTCAATATTAAAATAGACCATACAATTATGCATACAATGAAACACATACCAGGTTCCCAACAAGATTTGTTCTACTGTTGTGTTTCAGCTAGCTAATCAGTTAGCTATTTAGCATTATTAAGTTTACCAAACATAATGTAACATGTTGATTTGAATATCCAGAATTTCTCTCAAAAGTACAACATTTATAAACAATAAGAATGCCCCCATCACAATTAGTGACATCTATACGTAAATATCTGAAGGAAACCTGAGAGAATGTGAATGTGATCTTTTTTAACTGGATTAAAAACGTAAATTTTTTAATCCATTTGTAAAATAACAATTTCAGTCACTATTTTATAATAAATTACATAATGATCCATTCCACCACCATCATTTGTAAGATATTGCTTTTACCATGTTGTATAATGTTTACCATAAACACAGCTCTATGTTAATTCCAGGTAATATTTGATTTGAAAAATCTTTGTACAAGGCTTTAGATATTTTCTAAGTACTGCAAATGTTAAATTTGTCAACAATAGCAACAAAGTGTTTATCTTCAGATTTCATTATTTTTTTACTTTTAATATTTTTACTTTAATATACATTTAAGACGTGACGTGTCTGATAAGTAACATTTTAATTCAGTGATAACCCTATGTATCACAAAACTGTATATAAATCTTTCTTTTTTTTTTCTAAATGATAGTACAGTATGTTAAATGTCTATGCCACACAATAAGTTTGTCGATTTGTTTGTGGAAATAAAATTGAAGTGCCTTAAAGTGAAAGTCAAGGAAAAATACATGTCGATGATAAGAAATGTGGGGTGGGTACATTCCTATCTAAAAGATAAAATTGCAAAATAGCGCTTTAAAACATTTTTATTATATTTTATTATTATATTATATTTATATGTAATCTGCTGTTATTATTATGTATTATTACCATTAGTCATTTCTATGATTAAGATATCTCTAATTACATTATCACAGCTTGAGATCTGATTGGTGTTTATGTGCTTTGACACCCCCATCAAGTCACGTGTTATGATGATGTGTAAAAAGAAAATAAACTAAACCTGGTTCAGAGACACTGAGAAGCTGCTACATGTTTTGTTTTCTGTGATCTATCTTGCTTTAAAATGCCTCAAGGTTTGTCAATAGTTTTTTATTAATTTCATAATCAGCTAGAGCTTTTAAACTTCTGGGTATTCTGCAGGCATCTAGACTTAATATTCATACATTATATAAATTATATTGATCATATTTACTTAACAAATGTGGTTTTAAGTGAAACAGACTAAATGTTAAACATAACTTATAGATATTCTGATTTTATGCATATATATATATATATATATATATATATATATATATATATATATATATGCATAAAATCAGAATATCTATAAGTTATGTTTAACATGTCAATATGCGGTGTTTTCAGGATCAAGGATTATTATGTAATATATTATGTATGTAACATTTATATATAACATAATATAATTAAATATATTATATTAAATTATATTATAATATGTTATTTAAAGTACAAACAATAACAGGGGAGTCGAAAGGTTACACCATTTTTATGAACAATACAGGGAACAGGTAAAACATGTTCATGCACGTTAAACAGGTGTGCATGCATTCCTCAAGATTCAGGCAGCAAAAATAAACATGAATTATACTAAACCTTAAACTTAAATATATTAAAACTAAAGAAAAATTAATACCAACAACAATAATAAAAATAATAATACATTACATTTAACATTTATAAATTGCATTTACATTACATTTTTAATTGCTCACACATAGAAAATACACAGCATGACATGCAGTTAAATGCATTTTGCTGTTTAGTGACATAGAAACAACATTTAGTGTTAAAAATAAAGTTTTTAAAATAAATATATCTATATAATTGTATCTATATATAGAATAAAAAAAAAGAAAAACAGGTGTGTTCATTAAAATACTGTCATTAATGTGGGAGTTGTTCACATAGTTCGCATAAAACTGGGTTTGAGGCCCATGAGTTGTTCTAAGAAGCTCAACCTGCTTCTCTCTGTTTTTTTTTCAGGGAGTGGTAGCACTCACCACTCCAGAGAGAAGAATCTACTCTCAATAATAACTATTAGTAGTTTTTAAAAGTGGTCATGATCATTACATTTTTTAGTTCTAATTGAAAGTATTGTGTATTAATATGCTAAATATTTATGATAGATAAAGAAAATTAGAATGCAGAACTATTACACAGTAGACAGACAAAATTTCTTATTTAGACAATAGCAGATTTTTTTTTTTTTTACATGTATAAGCATAGAGATGAGTTGTTGAAGGATAAAGCTTTACTCAGTGGTTTATCCATTCTGGAATTTAAACTCAACCTACAGACCACACACTTGGATTCTACAAACAGCCAGATTTCACAACGTAAATATACAGAACATATGTTCTTCTGCCATGACACAATAAGCAATGCATACTTCAGACTCAAAAAAACTACATTAAACAATATTGGAGATAAAGGATAAAAGAGTGGATGGAGGGATGGATTAAGAGTTGAGCTTTAATAACACATTAGAACAAGACATTAAATAACCAGAATAAATACACAGACTTATTATGAATTACTAGTGTGATAGCAAGAAACCTTCACATGTTCACAAAATATTGGTCAATAAAAGCCCTGATATGCTGAACAATTAAAAAGTTAACTTAAAACCTGTACTCAGGAATTATTCTCAACTCATAAGAAGGTTCATGGTGGCAAATGTCTTTTGACACATCAATTTTTTTCAACCTTTTTTCATTATTTCACCTATAAATCACACATATACCTGAAAAAAAGGGGCTGCTGTTTTTCTGATGAATGCACATTGATTTTTAACAGCTTTACCAAAGGCTCAAAAGTTAGATTTGTGAATTCTATCACAAACAACTAAACTAATTTAATTAACAGGACAAAGCATGAAAAAACAAAACAAAAGATGCTTAAGGAGTTTAGAGCTCACCTCTGAATGTAATACCTGTTGCAGGGTACAGATGGTATGTTAAACAAAGCCTGTCTGTAATTGTTTTTAGTATATAGGCCTAGTGTTTTGTGTTAAAATGTTGCCTGGATTATATATTATTGATAATTATAAGGCCTTCTCTGCTGGCCTAAACACTATCAGAAGCACTGACCAACATTTACAACCTAAATTCTAATATTTGTTACATGAAATTTTATTTATTTATTGTAATTGTAATTGTATTTATTCCCCACAGATTTTTTTGTCAAATCAGATTTCAGCCTCTATGTGATGCAATGTCAATCTAATTTGCCCAGGGCCTTCAGATTCAGTACTGCTAGTCTTTTTAAATTAATTTCTATTAGAAATGAGTCTGTTTAGTCTAAACCAATCAGATTTAAAATTCGCCTGACAGGGCCAGCTAGCTGGCCCAGAATAGCATCAGCATTTTTCTGTCTGATTGGTTAGTCAGGGGGAAACTGTTACAGCAAAGTAACTGCACTCGACTGGCAAAACACATCTGTAACGTTCTGCACACAATAATGCATCTGAGTTAGACCTTTTTATGCCTATGGAGGAAGAGAAATTAATTTGTTCTCGGACATACTTAAAAATCTATTTTCAATAAAAGCTAGACACTGTGAGGAGAGGTCGGCTAACCCTGAAGCTAGCTAGCTTGTCTCAGCCCGGGAAAGGGTTTGTTTGCCACTTCCAGACCAGTGAATATGAGCCGTACCACTGGCTTACAGCCTCTGAGGAGCCGTGCAAATTTTGAGTATGCATCTCTGTTGAGTAGGTTGTATTTTATTTGAATGTTTATGTTTTTGTCATGTTATTAGACAAATATTGGTTCTGAACTGCTCCAGAGGATGTAGGTGGCACAGTTGCAGTTGTAGTGTAGAGGCTTGGAGCTTGCTTTAGCTAAATGGTATTCACCCTCCAAGAGCTAAACACACTCAAAACTGTGGAGATGATAGTGGACTTTAGGAAACACCCTTCAACACTACTCCCCCTCACAATATCCAACGGCCCAGTGTCATCTGTGGAGAACTTAAAGTTTCTGAGCACTGCCATTTCCCAAGACCTGAAATGGGAATCCAAAATAAACTCCATTCTCAAAAAGGCCCAGAAGAGGATGTACTTTCTATACCAATTAAGGAAGTACGGCTCGCCACAGAATCTGTCCTGTGCTCATCAATCACCATCTGGTTTGGAGCAGCAACACAACAGAACAGAAACAGACTGCAACACAGTTAAAACAGCAGAAAAAATAATTGGTGCTCCCCTGCCCACTCTCCAGGACTTGTACCATACAAGAACCAGAAACCGGGCAGGAAAAATCACTACTTACCCTACGCACCCTGGACACAACATCTCTCAGCTCCTCTTTTCGGGCAGGCACTACAGATCTGTACAGATTGTCTCACATTGTCTGTATTGTCTTGTATAGTCTGTTTTTGTCTTGTATATTCCAAGCTGAATTTATAGTTTTATTTATGTCTGTACTTTGAGAGTCACTAACATCTGGAACCAAATTCCTTGTGTTATATATATATATAAATAAAGTTAAGAAAAAAGCCTTGTGTACTGTTGCATTGCATTGATTGTTGAACCATTGCAGACATTTGGCACACCATTATACTGAAAGATTTACAGCTGTGTGCTATTATGTTTTCAGAATCACAAACACTGATGTTCTTCCCAATGGTACTTGGAAACACCATGAATATCCATCAGGAGGTTTTACAGCGGCTGACACAACGTCTTCAGCTTAAACAAGCATATGCAATGGACAACTGTGATGTTATCTTCGCTTTTGTCCCAATTGTGTCTCGGGCAGGGACAGACATTGAAGCTGGTCTTCAGAAAATCCCTATAAGTAAGAAGTAATTAAATCAGAGAAATTCTTCTGAAATTTTTTTTTTTTTCTGAAATAGATTTCTCATCATACACATAATAATAATCTGATTTATGTCACCTTAACAAAATAAATACTGTAAGATAATCACACAGCTGTTTTTAGGCATCTTTAAGCAGACTCACAATTGACTGATTTGTACATTTCACCATTTTTTTTACTGAAACAAACAATCCTCTATCTATGGTGTTTTTAGATCAAATAGAGTGTCATTTATTAACACAATGTTGCTTTGTTGACCTTTCATTTTTATTTAGCGGATAAGCCTGTTGTTCTAATGGGGCTCCACATCACATTTGATGAGAATTACATTGCTCCTCAGAGCAAATTGACCATAAACAGGAGTAATGTGTGTGCTGTGGACTTGCTCTGTTATGAAGACCTTGGACTGCTCAGGTCCCTTCGCAATGATGAGGCACTGAAAGTCATTACTGATTATCTGATGTCTATTGGAGGTTCACCCAATATCCAGGTAGACAATAGCATTTCTTTTTTACCAATTATCTAATCATATTTGTTTTACACAATGCTATCAACATAAACCAGTACTTTGAAAAAATTATACATATATTATATATTTTGTCTCAGTATCTTTTTTTCCCCAACAGCAAGAAACAACCAGATCACAGAATCAATGCAGTTCTTTGTCAATCATCATCATCATCACTTTAATTTTTGTTATTGCAATAGTGATAGTCATTTGCTTTAGCATTTATGTACAGAAATGGCCAGAGCACACTGTACCTACACTGCAACCTAATACTACTACAAATGTTACACATGTAAACAATGTAAATTAGCTACACTTTGATTACTGTAAAAACTTTTCCTGTCCAAATGATTTTTGTAAATAAGGGACTATTTTGACAAGTAGTGTACAATCAATTCTAATGTAATATCAAGACTTGTCTGCACAAACCATTTGCATTGTTAGCTTTATAGTAATCATTAAATGTAATGTATGAAATAATAATGTAAAAATGAAAAGGCAAAGCAAAATCATATGAATGTTAAACTGCCAGATATATAAATTATTTTTGGCTTTATACTACAATATGTTTTTTTTTATTTTAAGGTTAAAATAAAATAGGTGTTAAATAAACAATATATTATGTCTTGTATGGATTTTTCTGCATAATTAGACATTTACAAAATATACATTAGATAACACATAAGGTCACAACACCCCATGTTATTTAAATTTGTTTTAATAAAATGAGAATTCATTGACACACAAGCCAGTACAATCTAAGGATTATAGACAGAAACTACATGTTCCATCAGCCACTGCACCCTCATGCGTCATTTCACATACTGTCCATACCTGCCTTACTCTTAATTAGCACCTGTAGACAGCCTCACCTGTTATAACACTTTTTGTCTCACATTTGCCTTTTAATGGTTGTTTGCCAACATGCTCACGTTCAAGAAATTCTTTAAATGATTTTAAATGAAATGATTTTGCTTTACTAAAGAATTTTTTGAACTTAGTCCTTTTTTTTGTCTCAAGTTTGCACAATTAAAATAAATTGCACTAGCATCCACCTTGGCCTTATAATGTAACAGAACAGCTGCAGAGCTAAAATGGATACAGGTGTTTTTTTTTCACCTGTTATGGGAGCAACATGAACACACATTCAGGGAAATATTTTTGTGGAGGGGCCTGTCAACCCTACTTTAACCATCTACCACCCTCCTGCCCTGCTCGGGACATTAATTGCTTCGGCTTTGCTTTCTTGCTCCTAATAACTATGCAGTTCTATCTAGTTTCACTGAGGACATAGAATGTGTGCTCATACAAATCAAAGTTTGAGGCTGCTTGTTCTGGCTGAGGGCCTGGATAGTCTGTGACAAAAAAAAACCTCCTCCTTCTTCTCTCTGTTGGCGTTCAGGGTACACACTTTAAAAAAACTAAAGGTTCCTAAATTGTTCTTTGTTATGGTATATAGTTCTTCGATGAACCTTAAACATCCATAGAGTTTTACCATCATGCAAAGGGTTCTTAGTAGTAAAATATGATTCTTTAGACTAAAGAAACATTCTTCACATTAAATTAACAGTTCACTAAATTGGACTGAATAAGTTTAAACAAATCTGATTGTAACTAAAATGTAACATTAAAATGAGCTGGTGGCTTAACTTGATGTTGGATATGGATATGGCTCCACAGCATATAGCTCTTCAACATGTCCCCCCAAAAATGCTTCTCTTCTTCAGCAATGCCTCCAAAAAGCTTAACGCAATGAAAAAGCTGAATTTCCTAGAGGGTTTATTGTGGTGCTTTCATTCCCTGCAGTGATCCTGAAGTGTCCCAGCAGTCCACAGTACGGAAAACAGATACAGGTAATTTACACAGGCACAAACAAGCACCAGCATCAACATGTATAATAAATACTTCATGATTTTAGACCAAAGCCAAAATTCAAAACCTGCTGTAATTACACTGAAAGTGTTTTGGAGTAGGATTTACTTGAAAAATGTTTGGAAACAATTTTCACCCAGAAAAGGCTAGTAAATGTAAAATATAAAAAAGTAAAATCCTGTCAATAAGAATTAGTAACTTTAAATTAGAATTATTTTATGTTTACTTGGGAATTCCCAGTAATATTTTTACTTTTTGTTTGTAAATTTTACTTAATTTTGCTTATAAATATGTTATGATTTATTGTTTTTTTTTTGTTTTTTTTACATAAGAGTCCTAGTTATAATTTTTTAGTTATTTTTGTTTAAATTATTATTTAAAACATTACTTAATATAATTTGTAATATATTTCTACTGATGTTTTTAACACTGACAGACATTTTCATTGAGTACTTATATTTGTATTAAACTTTTGAAAAACAGACTAAACAAAGGGAATGATAAAACAAATGTACAAAAAAATTGACACATTTATTAAGATTAAATGCTGTTGGCCAAAAATATGTCCAAAATGTTGTTTTTTTTTGTGTGTGTATATAACATAGGACAACAATTTAATGTGAGATGCTTAACTGTGATCTAACATACAGCACGGTGAGGAAACAAATAAACCTCTGCTTCTGTTTTTCTTTTTTAGCAGCATTGCATTACTTACATTAAACTGCATTACAATGTTTCTGCTAAACTGTACAGTATAGTAAAAACTTTGCTCTAATTTACATTTACAAACCTTTTTAGAACATTCTCACTTGTAGAACAAATGAGCAAATTCAAAAAGTAAGTTTAGGTGTCAAACAAAATGGCCAACTAGCAGACTTACATTAGTAGCTTTCTATGCAAAGAACTAACCTTTTGAAAAAAAAAGTAAGCATTCAGAAGAATGATTTTCTGAAAGACTTCAAATGACTTCAAAATGTAAAGCATTCAGAAGAAAGATTTTCTGAAAGACTTCAAATGTGTTTCTCAGCTTTAGGGGATAGCTTAAGTTCAGGGATAAATGAAGCTCATGAGCAGAAGTCATGCATTTGTGAGATTCTTACATTCCAAAAGCACCTCAGTTCCCTCAATGACAATGTCAGCTATGTTGGCATTTTCCTCTCCTGCAGTGCTACTTAGTACAACAATTCTCATTATATGATAGGTGAAGCTATCTTTTTAATCATGTCTCTGCTGACATTCTGTCAAATATACAAATAAGTGCAAAGTGACTACAATACTGTACAGTAAGCTGCATGTTCTCTTTAATTTTATGTGATGTGATAAGTGCCCCACACCGAGATTTGGTCTTAACATTATTATATTTGTTATTACATGAAGAAAGAGGGAAAACATTGAGACAGACTAGATCCAGAAGCACTGTGTCTGCAAGACACTTAAACTACCTGCAAAGCTAGTGCTTCATAAATTTATTTTTATATTTTTATCAAAGCATTACTACATTGTTAGTTTATCAATTATATATCAGGATAAATAAATATAGATCTTTAATACATAAATATAATAATAAATAATGGCAACATTAACATAAGTGCAATTTGAATAAACTGGAATAAATCTTTAAGATTTTACATTTTCATTTCTAATGCGTTTTTAAGAGGGATATGTAGGCAGGGCTTTGTGTAAAACCAAAAGTGAAAGTATCAATTTACCATCTGCAGTTAAGAATCAAGGAAGTACAATTTGAGTAGTGGACTTCTCTAAATATGTTTAAAGGTTGGTCAATCTGTTTTTTTCTCATTTCCACTGTCTGGCTTCTACTTTTGATGCAGGCTTTTTTTTAACACCAGACTAAGCCTCTTTTGCAGCATGTAGACATTTTCGAGGGTGTTTCTATAATACGCATGTCTTTTAGGTGACTGTTAACATCTTCAATTCAATCCATGACCAATTGAGAAGAGAGCAAAAGTAAAATGTAAATATACCTTATCATATTGTGAAATAATACTTTATTATTATTATTATTATTATTATTATTATTATTATTAATAGTTATTATCTAATATGTATATATATATATATATATATATATATATATATATATATATATATATATATATATATATATATATATATATATATAATCTGAACCAACATATTTAATTTTGGGAAGATTTTGATACTGAAAAAGTTCAAATAAAAGGCAAATAATTCAATAATGGCTGCTTTAATTATATTCATTAAATATAAATACATACATTTACAAACCTAAATTATTTATTTTAGTAACACAGACAAGAACTACAAAAGGCCATAATCACCAGTGTTGGGCAACGTTACTTTTAAAAGTAATGCATTACAATATTGAGTTACTCCCCAAAAAAGTAACTAATTACATTACTTAGTAACTTTTTATGGAAAGTAATGCGTTATATAACTGCGTTTACTTGTATCTCTTTCACGCCTTACAGGTGTAACAGGTGTAATATAGATAATTGCCATTAAGAAATGTTATATTAGGGCAAAAGACATTTCTTAAACATTTAAAATGCTTAATAACTTCTTAGAGAACAATAAGATGATCGACTAAATTTTGACCACAAGGCTGAACACTTTCCAGTCGCTCTTCTGTACACTGCTTTGCAATCTGCCTTCGCCGTCAGGAATGTAACTATCGTTCGTGTATATAAGGTAAAGGTGTGGGCTGCACACCGGTTATGTGGAGGGAGAACATACTTTTCGCTGTCATCTCGTAAAACAAACAACATTCCGTAAATATGACCTCGTCCTCGTCTACATCATTCTCTGCTTCATCATCAGCTTGAAACATTCTGAACGCTTTTACAAAGTTCACACTATTATCAGTGAACGTGGCAGTTTATTTTCCACAAAGAGCAAATGAGCTGTGAATTTGCTCTCTTTCTCCACTGCGATGGCATCGTACATGTGTCTCCCTGGAAAACCTTTATTCTGAGCAGTCCATAGAGCTGCAGTGGTGGAAAGTCGTCAAAAGTTTTCTATATTTCTGTCTCTATTTCCATATATGCAACATTGCATAATGTTACATATATTTAACATTATACACACACACACACACACACACACTTAACCATTATTCCTTTCTCCTTTTCCTCGACTATTATACTTCCATCACAGTAATGTAATGCCCTGGTTTGCCATCTCAGATATTAATGTGTAAATTTATAAAGTAACACGCTACTTTACTCGTTACTCCAGAAAAGTAATATTATTACGTAACGCATGTTACTTGTAATGCATTACCCCCAACACTGATAATCAATTTTTATTATTATGTATTTTTGAGTTTTCAACTCAACCATTCATGTAGCAATAGTACAATGCATAAAACCAAGCAAAAATAGTTAAGCTGTAGTTCATGTTACTATCAAACATGAGAATGGGAAAATGTGATATCTAAGCTTTTGACTACAGCATCTTTGTTGCTCTTTTTAGAATTTCAGAAACTGCTGTTCTTCAGAAGGTTATGGGAAAATAACTGAAAAAACCTAAAACAGGAAATGATGCAACTGTAACTCAACTAACCACTTTTTTACAACCATGTGTATAGAAACATCACCTCAGTTTCTTTCTTTTTTGGCAGACACAAGTGGTACCATATGTGGTCTTCTTTAATTGTTGTATGTTCTAAAAACACTTTTCTGCTCACTGCATTTGTAAAGAGTGGTTATAGTAGTTGTAATGGCATTTTAGTCTGGCTGTACTTTTTGCCATTTTATTAGATATACTCAGTGGTGAATGAAGTTCACAAAGCATCTACTTCAGGAAAAGAGATACAGTAGGTAAAATATTAATCCAATGAAAGCAAAAGTGCTCCCTTTAAATTTTCATTTGAGTAAAAGTACAAAAGTATTTGTCTTCAAATGTACTTAAGTATCCAATACTAATTTATTATGGCTATAATGTCATTTTTATCACAAGACTCTTGCTTAATCAACTCAGTTCATGTGAAAAGACTCTAATTTTACCAGCCAATTTTAATAGCACACCAGCCTATTAATAGAATGATATTAATGTCGGCTTATTGGCCGGGAATCCTTTCCTGTTAGGGCCAAAGCAGACAAACAGCTGCTCCGACTTCCTCCATGGATTCGTCCTGTGGAGGTAAGTGTCCAGTGCTCGCATTGGACACACCCGGTTCTGCTTCTCCCGGCTGGGGGCTAGAAACTAGGCTAGGAGGAGGGCATAATGCGTGTAGCACGACAGGTTGTGCAGGAGCCGTAGGCACCTTATGTACTTACCCAGGTTTCATATATAGAAACGCCACAGACAGAGCCTGTAGATCCACGATTCTCTTCAGGGAGGAAATCTGCAAAAGTAAAGCATTTTTTACCGACAGGTACCTAAGGGCAAGTCCCAGACAGGCACTTTGGGTCGCGTCCCGGGCCGCAGCCTCCGGGCGCCGCAAAGGAAACGTGTTACCAGAGGGTGCCCACCCAGCGACTGGGTCTATATCAGCTTGTACAAGGGGCGAGACATGAGACTCCCCTGGTGGTTGATATAAGAGACCACCACTGTATGGTCCGTGCGGACCAACACATGGTGACCTCTCAGGTCCGGGAGGAAGTGTTTTAACCCCAAAAACATGCCCATCATCTCCAGCCAATTTATGTGCCATGAGAGATGTGGCCCGCTCCACAGACCTTGGGTGGCGCAGCCACTCATGACCGCTCCCCACCCCGTGAGAGAAGCATCCGTCGTTAGCATTATGCAACAACAAGGAGTCCCTAAGACGGGGCCTCAGGATAGAAGCGTCAGTTCCTTCCACACATTCCTTCCACACTAAGGCTTGAAGGGCATGCCGCGAGACCTTGATGGTACGATATGGATATGGTGAGCCACCACTGGAGGGGTCTCATATGGAGTAGCCGAATGGAATCACACTGGACGCTGCTGCCATGAGACCCAGCAGCCTCTGAAACTGCTTCACAGTGAGTAACTGGCCTTCACTTACTCTCCTGACTGCAGTGAGTATGACTTCAATCTGGGTGGGAGACAACCGTGCAACCTGGTCGAGTCCCACACTACGCCCAGAAAAGTGGTTCTCAGCGCTGGAGAAAGTACACTTTTCCTGGCGTTCAGTCTTAGCCCCAGTTCCTTCATGCAGGCGAGAACATCTAAATGCAAAACTGCTTGGTTCTTCTGTCCCCAAATGGCTGGAGCAGTGCCCTGCAGCCGTCGGGGCCTCCTGAGAGGCGGCGGGCCTCCCCCATCCGCAGCGATCTTTTGGGCAGAAGTGGAGGGAGCCACCTGCTGGAGAGGGGCCATGCTCTGAAGCACATCCTGTGGCAGAGCCAATAGCCTGGCCTCCTGGTTGTGCTGGGAAGGGGTGGGCACCATAGCATGAGGTGTACACCGCCCTCCCGGAAGTAAGTTGTCAGGACTTATGCACCACAGCCCATTTATTGAAAGAGAGGGTGACCCTCAGGTCAGCCTGCTCCTTCTTGGGCTTGGAGTGTTGCCAGGGGCCTCTAGGACCTTCCTGCGGAGACTGGGTGGCAATGACCTGCTTCTGGGCTTTGTGGTGCCGTTTTTTGACCGGCCAAGCTAGGTCTAGCTTGAACATGGCCCGTGTCACCACCTCGAGGAGCTCCTCATACAGCAAAGGCTGTGAGGAGTCTGCGAGCTCTCTAGTGTCCTCCTCAGAAGGAGAGATATGTAACACCGTGCTGCTCGCACCTGGAGAAGAAGCAGCTGTCAGGCCTGCTTCCCTGAGAGAGCAGGTGCTCAACTCGGCAGAGGAGGCTAGAGAGGACTTGTCAGACTCCAGGCCTTCTGCCTATATGACCATGACCATGAGGCAAGCCACGAGGGAGAGTGCTCTCCTTGACAAGTGCTCTTTGGGAGCGAAGCGTGCGCATAGCCACATGGCTACAATTTGGACAATCGACTCCCTCGAGAGCCAATTGAGCATGCTCCACTCCCAGGCAAACAACGCACCCGATCATGCGAATCCTTCGCTGTAATGAAACGGGGACACAGAAGAACGCACTTGCGAAATTTTCGCTGCTTGCCAGCCATGCTTGCACAGTTTACACACAAAGCGCTTACCTGAACAAGCAGAAGCCAGCGTCTCTACCACCGCACAGCCATCTTATAGTTCCTGGTCATTGCGACGTCGCCCACCGAAGAAGTCACGACTTGCCTATTGGCCAAATTTCACACGTCGTTCAGAGCGTGGACAACACAGGGGCATTTCCAAAGCGTTGTGACGCAGCTCGAAGTTCCCGAATGGGGAACAACTAGTTCGAAAATTACACAAATAAGGCCACAGATGTTGGGTGGCATGTTAGAGTCAGGAGTTTCTTTCATTATTTATTTCTCTTGAAATGTTCTGCTTGATGTTGAACTGATGATAAACTGTATGGTCAAGCTAAGTGGACACCACCACTGACGTCACTTCAGGTCTTGTTAGTTCTGGATTCCACGGGAATCCCTGAAGGCTGAGGTGACGTCACCCAACCCCTGCTTCTTCTTTCTGAGTGTATGAGTGAGGAAACTTCTCTGGGCGGTGGTGTGCCAACCTAGTTTATTGACTATGACATAATATAATAACTGACGCAAATGTGCAAATGAGTCATTTTTTTTGCGTGGATGCCCTGTGCAACCCCTCGCAAGATGCCACCATGTGCGGTGGCCCATGTCGCCTTCTCTTAAATCTGCCAATGCCAAGTGGCAATCAAAACAAGTTTAAAACAGAGCTCTCTGTTTGGTGAGACTTTTACTTAAGTCTACAAATATGGAAATACTTGAGTAAAGTACAAATACATGAAAAAACTACTAAAGTACAGTAACAAATTACATTTATTTAATTTCTGTCCACCACTGCCTATACTACTCTATGAAAATATAAATAAATAAATAAATAAATAAATAAATAAATAAATAAATGAACAATTTCAAGACTGTCATGTGTACAACATTGGGTTATAGTATATAGTATGAAGATTTCCTAATAAAGTGTTTGTCCCAGTGCAAAATAGAATTGTGCAGAATAAATTTCAGTCTTTACAATTTTGGTGTCTAAAACCATCATCTTGCATTTTAAATAGGTCTTCAACTCAAAATAGCTTATAATACAGAATTAACACTGATCGTAAACTTTGTCTTTTTTTTCCAGAACCAGATGATTTTACATTTTACATAAAAGAAGTTGGGAATGCTTTGGGAGCTCAAATCAACTTTATAGAGCGGCTAAAACAACGTCGTCATCTCCGTCAAGTTTATTCAGAGGAAGATTGTGATGTTATTTTTGCTTTTGTGCCTATTGCATCTCGGGCTGGAACAGACATTGAAAATGCTCTTCAGAAGATTACAGAGAGTACAGAGTGATGTCCTTATTATGCATTAATATATAAGTGATCATATTTAAAATAAAATACTACCATTTTGTAACTCTTACAGCATCCTGGCAATTCTGTATTAATATTATTAACACAACATAATCTCTTTTACCTCAATTACCTCTCTTTCTTACAGCGAGTAAGCCTATTATTCTTGTGGCATTTCACCACACTTTTGATCCAAATTACATTGCTCCAGACAGCAGATGGTCTGTGAAGAGGGAAGGGGTGTTTGCTGTGGACATCCTGTTTCATGAAGATGAAGGACTGCTAAGATGCCTACACAATGACATGGTGCTGAAATATACCAATGATTTTCTAACGTCTGTGCGTGCGCCACCAGATATCTTGGTAGGTTTGTAACAGCTAGCAAAGAATCACTATTTACACTATTATTTAATTATTTTTTTCATTATGACACTCAGAACAAGCATTATGCCAAACAAGAGCAGATCTACAATACTACATTAACGTCTCTTCTTTCTCTGGCAGCCTGAACCAACAAACATCCGGGAAATGACCTATTGGACTGAGTGTTTTGCTAAATGTTGTTGTTTGCCTTATTTTTTTTTAGTTATTTGTGATATTTTTGGGAAATCGGAACCATGCTGAAACTGTAAACTGACTGTAAACCACATGATGAACCAACAAATATAATTTTTTTTTATAATCAAGGTCACACTTACAAACAACAAAAAACAAAACAAAACTAAAGAGTTCATAAGCACATTAGCATAAATATTCTGCTGGCAACTATTGGCTAATAGCTTTACTCACTAGCCAGTGTTTGAGAAGGAATGTTCTACAGCATAGAATAAAAATATGAGCCTTTATGTACAGCTCACAGTATAGAGTTAGGATGATAATATTAGCGACAATATGAATTGAATCAGATAAAAAAAATAGACCATGCAAATATGAACCTCATACCAGGCTCTTTCCAAGTTTTTTTTTCTCCTGCTGTTTCAGCTAGCTAATCAGTTAGCTATCTAGCATTATTAAGTTTACCATGAATAATGTTAAATTAAGTAACATGTGTTAAGTTGCTTGAATATCCAGAATTTATCTCATATTTTCTCATCCCTTTATAAGTAAATATCTTAAGTAAAGCTGAGGGAATGATAATGAGATCTGTTTCTAAATAAGGAGCACAAATTCTTAACAGAAAACTATTATTTTTTGTTTTGTTTTTTTAATTTTCCTTTATAATCCAAGATTTGCTGTTTGTCTAAAAAAATTGGTTTATTGTAATATAAGATACTATTTCAATTCAAATTAAATTATATTATCCATTTGACCAGCAGCATTGGCTAGATATTGTATTTATATAGTATATGTTGTATAATATTTAACAACTATATGATATACTAGCTAATATTTGGTTTTAAACTGTTTCTTTACCTCTTGTAAACACTGCACACTTTCTTCTAAATTATTATCTTCCATTCTTCTACATCACATTTATGTAGCTTCAACTATATTCTATGTACAGCAAATGTTTAATTTCTTTTGAAAAAATTAAAGTAACAAGTTTTTTCCCCAAAACTATCAACGTTTTTTTCTTTAGATTTCAGATTTTATTTTGTTTACAATATTTAATGCACATTAAATATACATTTAATTTTAATTAAATAATACCCCTAAATATATATTTTATAAATGTTTAATATATATATACAGTGAGGAAAATAAGTATTTAACACCCTGCTATTTTGCAAGTTCTCCCACTTAGAAATCATGGAGGGGTCTGAAATTGTCATCATAGTTGCATGTCCACTGTGAGAGACATAATCTAAAAAAAAATCCAGAAATCCCAATATATGATTTTTAACTATTTATTTGTATGATACAGCTGCAAATAAGTATTTGAACACCTGTCTATCAGCTACAATTCTGACCCTCAAAGACCTGTTAGTCTGCTTTTAAAATGTCCACCTTCAAAAAAGGTCCACTGTTGGAGCAATCATTAGAAAATGAAAGAAGCTAAACATGACTGTCAATCTCCCTCGGACTGGGGCTCCATGCAAGATCTCACCTCGTGGGGTCTCAATAAACCTAAGGAAGGTGAGAAATCAGCCCAGAACTACATGGGAGGAGCTGGTCAATGACCTGAAAAGAGCTGGGACCACCGTTTCCAAGGTTACTGTTGGTAATACACTAAGACGTCATGGTTTGAAATCATGCATGGCACGGAAGGTTCCCCTGCTTAAACCAGCACATGTCCAGGCACGTCTTAAGTTTGCCAATGACCATTTGGATGATCCAGAGGAGTCATGGGAGAAAGTCATGTGGTCAGATGAGACAAAAATAGAACTTTTGGGTCATAATTCCACTAAACTTGTTTGGAGGAAGAAGAATGATAAGTACCATCCCAAGAACACCATCCCTACTGTGAAGCATGGGGGTGGTAGCATCATCTTTGGGGTGTTTTTCTGCACATTGGACAGGGCGACTGCACTGTATTAAGGAGAGGATGACCGGGGCCATGTATTGCGAGATTTTGGGGAACAACATCCTTCCCTCAGTTAGAGCATTGAAGATGGGTCGAGGATGGGTCTTTCAACATGACAATGACCGAAGCACACAGCCAGGATAACCAAGGAGTGGCTCTGTAAGAAGCATATCAAGGTTCTGGCATGGCCTAGCCAGTCTCCAGACCTAAACCCAATAGGGAATCTTTGGAGGGAGCTCAAACTCCGTGTTTCTCAGCGACAGGCCAGAAACCTGACTGATCTAGAGAAGATCTGTGTGGAGGAGTGGGCAAAAATCCCTCCTGCAGTGTGTGCAAACCTGGTTAAAAACTACAGAAAACAATTGACCTCTGTAATTGTGAACAAAAGCTACTGTACCAAATATTAACATTGACTTTCTCAGGTGTTTAAATACTTATTTGCAGCTGTATCATACAAATAAATAGTTACAAAATAATACATTGTGATTTCTGGATTTTTTTTTTTTAGATTATGTCTCTCACAGTGGACATGCACCTACAATGACAATTTCAGACCCCTCCATGATTTCTAAGTGGGAGAACTTGCAAAATAGCAGGGTGTTCCTTTATGATGAAGTTTGGAGTTTGTAAAGTGCTAAAGCAGAATCATCGTGAGGTGGCAGGACTTTACATTTTAGTGTTAGGAATGATGAGGAAGATGAAACACAGCATATCTTCACTTTGCTCAATTAAAGCATCTGTACAGACACAAAGACATGTGAATAATTAATATTTTTGTATTTATTGTGTGTGGAGGAAAGTGACAAGGCAAGTGTAAAAGTGGACGTGTCCCTGCTGCAGAGACTCCCCTTACACGTGTGGATGCGGTATAATACAATTTTGCATTCACTTGAACTTGGAAAACCCAACCTGTTTCAGCATGGAAATGGCTCAGTGCACAAAGCGAGCTCCATGAAGACATGCTTTACATGGTTTGATGTGGAAAATCTTGAGTGACATTCTATAGAGCTCTGATCTCACTTCACTACTGAAGACCTTTGAGATGAATTGGAACACTGAGTGCACCCCAGTTCTCTTTACTCTACATTTACTAACTTTACTCACTCACTTTACTAACACCCTTGTGGCTGATAAACACAAATGTCCACAAGCACACTCCGAATGCCTATGACTAAATGTAGAATGCGATCCTCAAAAAGCATATACCATACTTATGACCAGGTATCTGCAAACCTTTGGCAATATAGTGTGTATATGAGCTTTATTGATCCTCAAGAGGATGTTAAGTAATATATTAGCACAGGACATTAAAAAGCCAGAATAAATACATAGAATTAGTATGAACTACTATTGCTACTTCTAGTGCAAGAAACCTTAACATTTTTGCAAATACCTGGTCATTAAAAGCCCACAGCTGCTGAAAAAGTCTGTACTCAACTGTTAAGATGGACACAGACATTTCATTTCAACCATTTCTCATTATTTAGTTCCTTTAATCACATGTTAACATGGGGTCCCTGGTGATCTAGTGGTTAGGATGCGGCGCTCTCACCGCTGCGGCCCGGGTTCGATCCCCAGTCAGGGAACCAACCCCGGCCACTCTTAGTGCTGGTCCCAAGCCTGGATAAATGGGTAGGTTTGCAATAGGAAGGGCATCCAGCATAAAAACATGTGCCAAATCAAACATGCGGATGATCCGCTGTGGCGACCCCTAATGGGAGAAGTCAAAAGAAAGGTTAATCACATGTTAACATGATAAAACCCTAAAACTACTGCTTGTAGGTGAATCAGAGATTGGTATATTAAAATGCACATTTATTTTAACAGCTTTACCAAATGTTCAAAAGTAGCTGTATCTGAACAAATTGAATTAACAAGACAAAGCACTAGCTAAGTACAACAAGGGATGCTTAAGGGTTTTTAGAGATAACCTTTGAATATAGTACCTGTTTTAAGGACAACGGGTGTGTTAAAAAAGGCCTGTCTGTATTTGTTTTGAATATATGACCCTAGTGTGTGTAATCAGATGTGCAAAGTAGTTTTTTTGTATTTTTACAGCAGTTTTTTACATTTGTAATTGTACTTTTACTTAAGTATTTTTTTTTTAAGTATGGTACTTCACTACATTCTAAATCATATCCTTTTTGGAGTAAAAAAAGAAAGAAAATAATAATGCGAGGAAAAAAAAAACGCACCTGGAAACTACTGCACGTCCGCACTGGTTCACAGAGTGGCTCAGAAGGGCTTGGAACAGCTTTCTGTATGGAATCATTTCAAATTTTTATGATATAATCATTATATTAATAATATTAAGATTGTTGTAATAATTATTTGTTTCAGTCTGTTCATTTCAATGGATTGGAGAAACTGATAAAACTTTTGTAACCCCTGTTCTCTGATAACAGGAGTGAGGTACCTCACTATGGGAATCACCTCGGGCGTGTCCAATCCTGGAAGCAGCAATTTCACCATGTATGTTTGTTGACAGACCTATCACGACAGTGATGCAGGAATCCCACCTCCCTATGTACACTGCTGCTGACGGTCCCTACCTCATCTCTTCTCTGTGCTATTGCAAGGAGGGAAGTGTGGTGAGATGCCTCACTCCTGTTACCAGAGAACCAGGGTTACCAAAGTAACCAAAAGTTCTCTTTTAAACATTTGTTTGGTATATTACTATGATATATAGACAACACCTGTATTGCTGTCCAATGTTGGGCAATTTTACTGAGCCAACAAAGCCTCAGCCCCTTTAGAAAACTAAAATCTAAGCTATTATAAACTAATATACTAGCTTCCACTAACCAATGGTACAGGTGGTGGAGGAAAACCAGCCCATGAAACATATAGCTGATTAATCCTCAATCCCTTCGTCCTGTCCATGTAGTGATGCAACGCACAAATAACTTTTTCCAATGAGGAAAATAGTGGCGGATGAAAAGCCAGTAAATCTACCTGTCCACAGGTGAAAGCTGACTCACTTACTTTTGAGACAAAGGCTAGATTAGTCTTGATAATTCCATAAATTCCATAGCTGCATAACTGCAAAAAGGATTTATGATTTAACTTTAAATCAATATTATCTATCAGCTCAAAAGGAGGCTAAAAGAGTGTGCTAAGGACCACAGACAGATCATACTGCAGAATCAGCAGATTTGAAACCCTATTCAGATGCTGCACAGCCCTCATAAACCTGCACACAACCGGGTGTTGACCTATGTAGTAATATAAACAAGATAAACCTTAACGGTCGAGAAGGCTCTGTTCTTATATAAAAGATCTTGCAGAAAACATAACACCTCTGCCACTGAACAGTGAAAAGGGACAATTTGCCTTTGTGCGCACCATGACTCTTATGATTTCCATCATATGCAAAACACATAAAAGCTGCTCTTGCATTTTGGATTGTTTCAATCACCTTCAGAGGCAAACCTGTAACACCAGGCCCAGAGAGCCACTTTGTCCAGTGCCGAGTGAAAAAGAGGAGATCCCTGTGCAACGGGAGAGGCTAGGGATGATTTTTCTTTCACTATTCTACCTTCGCAAACACTGCACCCCAATCTGTGAGTGACGACATCCATTGTTCTCAGAGAAACAGCTCCCAGTGGGGTCCCTGATTTGAGAAAAGTGTGATTTCTCCAGCGCAAGCAAAATTATGCCAAAAATGGACCAGCAGCCTATTACCTATGAGACCTCAGCACACCTCGCACTGCACCATGCTGTCTGAGATCCTCGGGCACTGCTCGACTGGTAGCACCTTTCTTTAGGATAAGAGGTAAATATACTGCACTTTAAGGTTCTTCTCTATTCTGACATGAACTTCCCCTAGATGTCCGAACAGCGGAGTCCCTGGCAAGTGATGGGTGAAGACCTTCCTCTTCATGAAACACAAACACTTTCCAAGTTTGCTTTGTTTAAATAAATAAAGATTAGATTTATTAATTGCTAGAGACTCAAAGCACTTTTGTCCGTGCTCTGGACAAGGGGCGTCTGCTACATGGTGCAAATGTAAATGTTAATGATGACATTACCACCTTGTGGTTGAGGTGGTGCTTCAGACATAAGCACTGCTACCCAACACCAAAACTCTCTCTGTCAGGATCTACCGGGAATGCAGTGTGCACTTCTGGTTTCACGGCACGCACTTCTTCCCCACGCCTCCCCGTATTTAAGGATACATGAGATTTTAGCTCTGGGCCAAATTATTTTCCAGGCTCCTTAGCCCCTGTGATGAGTCTTGTCACTCTGTCTGCTCTGGATACCTGCTCTTGCTCCTGACCAGGACCCCTGTTCTGCTCTGCTTCTGGTCTGAACTCTGGACTGTTTATGGTTTATGTTTTGCTCTCCCCTCTCATGCTCAGTTTGCTGGTTTATGGATTTTTTGGACTGTTTCGGTTTTTGGTTTTGGTTCTCTCCCTGCATTACCCTGTTCACCTAGGTTAAGACCCTGGACTGTTTTTTGGACTTTGTTTTTGCCTTTTCCCAATTAAAGCCTGTATTTTCCGTACTCCCTGTGTGCATCCTGCATTTGGGGCCTCATTCATCTAGTGAGGCCCCAAGATCACTAACAGAATAATCTGTCCATGCATTGTGTCCAGTGAGTTTTCTGACAGAATAATCTGGCCAGAAGATGGACCCAGCAGATGTATTGAAACTTTGGGCTTGCTCCGCTGCAGACCGGCAATTCAGGGACCCAACCAAAACATTCGACATTTTGAAACTCAGCCACCCGCAGAGAAAAGTATTTTCGGGTGCATCATTAAAAATCTCTGGCAAACCAAAAGGTTTTAAATAACCTCCTAAATTGACTGTCTCTCCGGCCCCTGAACTCTGCTGGAGGGGCTGCCCAACCTCAGCCTTTCTGCCTGACATCGGATGTCGCCCCGCTCTTCCGACCTGCCAAGATGACCTCTATTACTGTCTGCCCTGCCGAGCATGCTCCAGAGTCCCGCTGAGGGCACCGCTCTGCTCCAGAGTCCCATTGAGGGCACCTCTTCACTGAGCAGTGCCCAGTGCCCGTCGCTCCACAGAGTCCCACCGAGCTCCTGATCCTGACCCTGTTCTGCTCTGCTTCTGGTTTGAACTCTGGACTGTTTTTGGTTTATGTTTTGCTCTGCCCTGTATTACTCAGGTTGCTGGTTTATGGATTTTTTTGACTATTTTGGTTTTGGTTCTCTCCCTGCATTGCCCTGTTCACCTGTGTTAAGATTCTGGACTGTTTTGTGGACTTTGTATTGCCTTTGCCCCATTAAAGCCTGTATTTCCCTTACTCCCTGTGTGCATCCTGCATTTGGGTCCTCACTCACCTAGTCACCCGGGTCTGAGTTCAGCCTGAGACCCAGGTACATTATTTCCTGTGTGGGCATTCAGCAGCTTTTTGTCTCATTTATTTTGAATTCTAAGTCTTTCAAATGAGACACAAGCAGATACATAACCATCTCTTCCTGCCACTGTAATGGAAAGCAGAGGAGGAGATCATCAAAATAATCTGGCACTCTGAGACACGCTGATCTCAGCGGTGTTAGTGCCGCCTTCAACACATTTAGTAAATACCCTTGGGGTTAATGCCAGCCCAAACGGAAATTAGTAGGCTGTGCCCTGATAAGCAAACCTGAAGAATTTTTTTGTGTGCCCGAGAAATACTTTGGTAAAAGTAAGCATCCTTCAGATCTACTGATGTAAACCAGTCTCTTGGACGAATAGCATAGTTTATATTCTTTGAGGTTCCACAAATCCAGAATGGAACGGAGACCGCCTCCCCCCCCTTTTTGGGAAAAATAAATTACCAGGAGTAAAAACCTCAAAAAGGAGGCTATTACTTCTTATAAAATCTGAGCTGACTCCCCGTCTGCTGTTGCAGTTTTAAAGCAAACTGCAGTTGATATCTCCAGTTTTTGTGGATGATACTCAATGGTGTATTATGTGTTTTGTTAATCTTTTCACACGTCTGTGCCCTCGGCCCACTGCCTGGATGCACAGGAACATTTTTATTTATTTTGTGTGAAAATGCTTGTGTAAACCTCTGCCCTATCTCTTGTATAACCCTGCAGGTGGATAATTGAGAAACAACATGTGGGGCACTGGGTTAACTGGTGCCAACACTCCAACCAGAGAACCTCATTTTTTTTTGCACATTCTTACCCTGACACTTTTTTGTAGAGAGGGGGAACAAGACTCCTGTAGAGGGGTGCTACAGAGACTCTGTGAGTGCTGTAGCCTCACTTTTGACCCAAAAGTTTGGCCCTTTTTCCCCTCCCTGAGAGTCAACTGGGTGATGTTAAGCTGCTGCTGCTGCAAATGATGCCTTGCCTTTGGGCTGGGTCTGTTTTGGATGAACTTCCACCAGCATTGACTGCTGAGGCACGGGCCGGTGGCGACTGTGGCAAGGAAAAACTCCCCGAGATGGCATAAGGAAAAAACCTTGAGAGGAACCAGACTCAAGAGGGAACCATCCTCATCTGGGTTGCACCGAATGTCCACACTTTCTGGTCGAGCATATAAGCTTCCCATATATCTTGTGTAAGTTGCACTGCTGATGCAAGTTTTCACTGCAGCCCCGAAAAGGGCTTTTGGCTCCACTGGGGCAATGATAAACTTCTCTGATAAGCTCAACTGGCACAACCAGAGTGCTCTCTCACCCACCATGGCTAGATCCATGCTCCCCTCGATAAGCGCAGGTTGAGATCTGCAATGACACAAATCTCTTCCCACAAGGGTGACTCAGCATCAATCTGCCAGGAAGCAGACAGACTCTCTGTCCATGGTGGAGGTGATTTACCACTGTTTACAGTGTGGGGGTTGACATCCCGAATTCCTCCATATTGTGCACTTCCAGTCTAGAGAAACCCTTAACAGGTACCCTATGTGAGAAGGGTTTGTTCCTCTGATGGCCAGTCAATAGAGAGCTTGGTAGCTGCCCTCCTACACATCTCAATAAGGTCCAGCTCCCCTGGCATGGGGGAGGGGGGTTCACCCATAGCACTGCCAGGCCTGGATGAAAGATTAGTAGGGAGGATAGTATACTCTTCGTAACCTCATAACCTTCCAAAATTGTTTCTGAATTGCTCTAGATGATGTAGGTGGCACACTGAAAATGCAGAACTTTATTTAAAATAAACAAGAAGTAAACAAACACTGGGAAAGAAGAAACCCTAGGGGAATAAAAAAGACAAGAACTATGTGGTGAAGGTAAGAAGGAAAAGCAATTTCTTCTATAATATTTGGTAAGATAATGCCTCTGTAGTGGGACGAACTGTGGGTGTCCCTTTAAATTGTCATGAAAGCATCAGTTGTCCAATCAGATACATGCAAGACTATATAAAAGGGGACTTTTAATGCACCATGTTGTGTGATCACCGCTTGTGTGTCATTGCCCGAGGCCCGCCCCTTCCTGGTTTAGACTCTTCCTGTCTCACAGGAATGTGCTTGCTAGCAAGTGTGTATCAACGTGTGTGTTTGTGGTAACTAGCGTTATTTGAATTATAGTTTCCAACGTGTAATCATTCCATGTGGCTCGGCGACTGCTTTTAAACATGAACCCGCCGTAATCCCGTGCCTTCTTGCCGGTTTGATGTCCATTTGCCTGTGCGGCTGGACTTGTGGTCGAAACGACAATATTAAGGTATGTGTAGCTATCTCTGCTGAGGTTTGTGGTGTTTGGTGGGATGAATAAATGTTCTACTTAATCCTTTTTTTAGGTGGAATAGTTTTAAGAGGAGTCATTCAGTGCGGCCTGCGGGGCAACGTTCTTTGATGCTGCTGCTTTGTTTTTACTCTGCTTTGCTTTATTTAACTTTGTATGCTTTTGTTTTACTTAACTTTGTCTGCTTTGCTAGCTTTTGCTTGCTTTTGTTTGCTTTGCTAGCTTTATGCTTGTTTGCTCTGTTTATGCTTTTGTTTCTTGCTTTTGTTTTACTTTACTTTGTTTGTTTAGGAACCGAGGCTTCAGGCAGACGGCTAGTTGGCCTTGGCGTGCGGTGGTGGGACTCTATCACAGGGTGCAGTGTGTTCACGCTTGGTCTTACCGTGTTTGTGTGAGTGTGTGTGTGGTGCGTTTTTGTGCACTTGGCGTTATGCTCCTGGCGATATAGTAGCCGCATACTCATTAAGCTAGTTTACCTGCTTTAGGTAAGCCTCGGTTTCCTTTTGTTTTATGCCTATTTTATTCCAGCCCATAGTCATGTTTTAAAAGTAATACCCATATTTATTGTGAAATAAAACATTTTTTTGTATCTTTGGTATCCACGTCTCTTGCCTCTGTTTATTGAAACCATGTACCTGTGTGTCTTTTGTAGATGATTAATCTATAATAGTGTTCCCTGTTAACAGGGTGGCGTAGTCAGCTGAGTTATAGTTTCTGTCTAATTAACGCCCGCCACACTTTGGCGTAGTCGGCAGGATTGCGTTTCTCTTTGTTGGGCTGAGACGTGGATGCTTATTGTTATTTTGTTAAAGGTTTTAGTTGTGACTTGTGGATGGATTAGAGGTTTTTTTTTTGTATTTCTTGTGTGCTTTTCTTTCTTTTGTTTTTTTGTGTTTAGAGTGTGTGGAACAAAGCAGCAGTGTCATTTCAGTGGACTTGGAGCGTTCCAGCAGTGGGTTTCCATAGCTTTTACTGACTTTGTTTGTTAAGTTTCCGTAAACAAATGGAAGCGGAATTGCAGGAATTAAGGGAGCTTGTTGCTCAATTAAGGCGGATAATGACAAATTGCGCCAGGAGCAGAGTCATGCTGCTCCATCCAGTCCCATAGCTGGCCCCTCTCGAGAATCTGTGGTGCCACCTATTGATCAACCAGTTAGTGCTGGTGCCACGTTAACCGAACGCCTTGTGTTTATTCCAAGGGATAGAAAATGTCCAATATTCGATGGTAGATCGGGCATTGGCATTAATGAGTGGATCGAGGAAGCAAAAGCTTGTATAAGAACTCGTCATTTGTCAGTGGCAGACCAGGCATTTTTCCTATTTGATCATTTAGGAGGGAACGCACGTGAGGAGGTTAGACATCGCCCTGTTATTGAGCGTGGAGACCCAGAGAGAATTTTTTCCATTTTGCAAGAGTTATATGGATGCTCCCAGTCTTATGTTGCCCTGCAGGAAGCCTTTTTTTCTAGGAAGCAACAGGAAGGCGAGACCTTGCTGGAGTTCTCTTTGGCCTTATTGAGCCTCTTGGAGAAAGTGAGGCAGAAGTCCCCAAATGCCATGCCAAATGCAGAGATTTTATTAAGGGACCAGTTTGTCGAATATGTTTGTGACCCTTCTCTTCGCCGTGAATTGAAACAATTGGTTCGTCGACAGCCCCATTCTACACTCTTGGAGGTGCGTGGCGAAGCTATTCGTTGGGAGCGGGAGGGAATGCCGGGCGGAGCAAGGGGTCGAAGTCTTTCTGTCCCTTTGGCGCACGGGTTTCAGTATGAAGTTCAGGGCCGTTGTAGCTCGTCTGAGAAGTCTGAAATAGGGGAGCTTAAAGAAATGTTAAAATTACAACAAGAGCAATTAAATCAGCTTACCCAGAATATTGCCCGTTTGCAAGGGCCCCATTCTCGTCCTCGTACCCAAACTTTTCGTAGTGGGCCCATGATCTGTAGGCGTTGTCAAAAACCAGGCCATTTTGCACGGGAATGCGAAGGGGAACGTGTCATGTCCCGGTCACCATTTCGTTCTCGTGTTGATCAGGCCATTGGAGGTGTGCAGTCGCAAGCTAATGTGTCGGAAAACTAATTCCGGCCGTGCTGAAGAGTCACAGCTCGGCTGGGAAAATGGCTGACTCAGATGGTAAGAAATCTAGTTCAGTTCCAAATTTAATGTCTTCTTGCCCGCATCTGAATGTTTCAATTGGTGGTGTGTTAGTCCCTTGTTTAATTGACACTGGTTCGATGGTATCAACTATTACGGAAAGTTGTTTTATTCAACATTTTGAGCCATGGGGTCAGGAGCACTTGAGGTCGTGTTCCTGGTTGCAGCTAAGAGCTGCAAATGGGCTCTCAATTCCATATATCGGTTATATGGAATTGGATATTGAGCTCTGTGGTAGGATAGTTCCGCGATGTGGGGTGCTGGTGGTCAGGATCCTCCTGGTGGCTTGCGCCTCAAGTCCCTGGTGTGTTGGGGATGAATGTACTTGGGCGATGCTACCAGGAGCTCTTTGGACAGCATGGCCCCGCTTTGTTTGATTTTCCTCCGGTTTCTAGTGCGCCACTTTCAGTTTTTCAAGCCCTACAACACTGCCATCAAGGTAGCGAGCAATCTCGCTGAGTGTATGACTAGGGTAAGAGTGCGTGGTCCTCGGGCATGTCGTGTCACAGGTGGTACTATTAAGTTGGTTGCGGCAACTTGTGCAGAACAGTTGGCAGGTAGTACTGTACTGTTCGAGCCCATTGAGTCTGGGTTACCCGAAGGGTTGCTGGCATCCCCCGCCTTGGTGCGAGTGATTGGAGGCTCAGTTTATGTGCCAGTGGTCAACATAGGCACGTCTGATGTCCTCCTTTTTCCACGCAGAGTATTAGGTACCCTGGGTAGAGTGCATGTTGTCAGTTTGCCGGCAGGTGTTACTGAAGTTAGATCCACTACAGCAAATGTGTATTCTCAAGCCACTCTAGCAGTTAGTGCCCCTGTTTTAGAGCAGATTGCAAAAGTAGACCTGACTGCATTGCCAGAACTGGAACAGGGCAAGGTGAGGGCCTTGCTTACAAAATATCAGACGGTATTCTCCGAACATGATGGTGATTTGGGATGTACAAGTCTTATATCTCATGATATCCCCCTCTTAGATGATATCCCTGTGCGGCAGCGACATCGCCGGGTACCTCCCTCTGAGTATGAGGTTGTTCGAGCCCACATCAATCAGCTGCTGGAGTCTCAGGTAATTAGGGAAAGTTGCAGCCCATATGCCTCCCCAATTGTCTTGGTAAAAAGGATGGTAGTCTACGCTTATGCGTTGACTACCGCCAGTTAAACGCCAAGACCAGGAGGGATGCATTTCCTTTGCCTCGGATTGAGGAGTCGCTGGATGCGTTGACGGGGGCCTGTTGGTTTTCCACTATGGATCTAGCTAGTGGTTATAACCAGGTCCCTGTCACAGAGGGGGATAAGCCAAAGACCGCTTTTTGCACCCCATTTGGCCTGTTTGAATGGAATCGTATGCCTTTTGGGTTGTGCAATGCCCCCTCTACCTTCCAGCGACTTATGGAGAGGGTATTTGGGGACCAACAGTGTCAGTCCTTACTTTTATATCTAGACGATATCGTGGTGTTCTCCACCTCAATTACTCAACATTTGGAGAGGTTGGAGGTTGTTTTAAGCCGTCTGGAGCAGGAAGGGTTAAAGGCTAGGCTAGAGAAGTGCGCCTTTCTTCAGCAAGAGGTGAAATATTTGGGTCATGTTATCTCTTCCAGGGGTGTGGCAACTGACCCTAGTAAGATCGAGGCTGTGGCCCAGTGGCCTCGTCCCTCTAGCGTTACAGAGTTAAGATCCTTTCTGGGTTTTTCCAGCTACTATCGGCGGTTTGTGGAGGGGTTTGCCAAGTTGGCTGCCCCACTGCATAAGCTGGTGGGGGAATTTGCTGGTGTAAAGGGTAAGCAGAAAAGTAGGAGTTTTGCTAGTGCCTGGAGTGAAAACTGTCAGGTGAGCTTTGAGGGGTTAAAGGAGAAACTGACTACCGCCCCAGTACTTGCGTATGCGGATTTCTCTAAACCGTTTATTCTGGAGGTGGACGCCAGTTATCAAGGGTTAGGGGCAGTCCTTTCCCAGGAAACTGAAGGCAAGGTAAGACCAGTGGCATATGCTAGTCGCAGTTTAAGGCCCACTGAGCGCAACATGTCAAATTATAGCTCTATGAAGTTGGAGTTTGTTGCGCTCAAGTGGGCCATGACGGAGAAATTCCGTGAATATCTGTTGGGTAATAAGTGTGTGGTATTCACAGATAATAATCCCCTTAGCCATCTGACCTCTGCAAAGTTGGGGGCGACTGAGCAGCGTTGGGCTTCTCAGCTGGCGGCTTTCGATTTTGAGATTAAGTATCGCTCTGGTAAGAGTAATAGAAATGCAGATGCGCTGTCACGGAGGGATCCCCTGGAACCTGGTGGGTTGGATGGGTTGACCCCCGGCACTGCAATTCCTGAGTCTTTGTGGCCATTAGCTGGGGTAGATTCTGTGGGTATAGCGACCCAGTGTATGGTCTCTACACTTCCTGGTTATTCTGCTGGTGACTTGCGTTCTTTGCAGGCAGCTGATCCAGTTATTTGGGAAGTGTTGCGATTTTGGAGACAAGGAAATCGCCCAGGACCTAATGAGCGGCGCCAAATGACTAAGGCAGCCTTAACCTTGCTCCGCCAGTGGGATCGGTTGAGGAGTTAGATGGTATGCTGTATCGTCGGGTTCACTGCCCTAATGGTAAGGAAGAGATGTTGCAATTGGTTTTGCCTGCTGCCTTGAGACCAGAGGTGTTAAGGCAGTTGCATCAGCAACATGGACACCAGGGCAGGGAGCGCACCATGGAGTTAGTGCAACAGAGGTGTTATTGGCCGGGTGTGTCCTCGGATGTGGCAAGTTGGTGTCACGAGTGTGACCGGTGCCAGGCAGCCAAAGACACCCAGCCACTGGCTCAGGCTTTTATGGGGCGGTTAATGTCATCTAGGCCAAATGACATCTTGGCAGTGGACTTCACAGTGTTAGAGCCCACAAGCTCTGGCATCGAAAACGTTTTGGTGATGACTGACGTTTTCAGTAAGTATACCCTGCTGTTCCAACGAGGGATCAGCGAGCGGAGACGGTGGCACAAGCCCTGGTGACCGAATGGTTTTACAGGTTCGGTGTTCCGGGCCGTCTCCACTCGGACCAGGGTCGAAATTTTGAGTCTTTGTTGATACGTCAGTTATGTGAGCTTTATGGTGTGGTGAAGTCTCGTACTACCCCCTATCACCCGGCCGGTAACGGCCAGTGTGAACGCTTTAACCGCACTCTACATAATCTGTTGCGTACTCTGCCAGTGTCCAGGAAACGAGACTGGGTAGCGTGTCTTCCCCAGGTAGTGTTCAGTTATAATAGCACCCTCATCAGAGCACAGGAATCGCCACACTTCTTGATGTTTGGACAGGAGCCACGATTGCCTGTAGATTTTCTGTTGGGAGAGAACCACAGCTAAGGGAGGGTAGTGTGCATGACTGGGTCTTGGAACATCAAACGAGGCTCCAGGTGGCCTTTGCAGGTGCACGGGAACGGTTGCAGGTCATGGCTGATAGGCGCAAGGCCAATCATGATCAGCACGTCCGAGATGAACCATTGGTGGAGGGTCAACTGGTGTACCTCCGTGATTATGGGGTAAGGGCCGCCATAAAATCCAGGACCTATGGAGCCCAGTGGTCTACCAAGTGATAAGGGCACCCAAGGAAGGTGGTGTAGTGTACACCATTGCGCCTGTAGATGACCTGACCAAGGTAAGGAACGTGCATCGTTCACTGCTAAAGAGAAGAGTCTGTAAGGACACAGTTGGTACTAACCATGGCAGTCCTTTACCTGACCCAGTTGTGGGCACATCATCGTTAGCTGAGGAAGAGGATGAGGTAGATTTATTAGCTGTGGTCCAAGAACGGGATCAAGTTGATGTTGAATTAAGAATTGGTGGGCTGGCAGCTGGGGTGGAACATGGTCCACAGGAGATGGTGAGTGTTACGGGACCCGTTCCTGCTAACTGGCCAGGATTACAGGCTCCAGCTAGGGATACAGCTATGTTGCCGGAGCCACAGCCTGAAGCCCTGGTTAGGGTGGATGAGGGTGCGTTATGCAGGACAAAACGTGCAAATGCGGGCCAACATCCAAATGTACACCATCTTCCCCGTTCAGTAGGTGGGACAGGTGAGGGCTCCCAGCAGCAAATGCATGGCATGGTGCCAGGCATTTTTAGGCCATGGGATTAGGTAATCCTGACCCTAGTAGTAGGACCGTCGGGGCGACGATCCGTCAGTGGGGGGTAGATTGTAGTGGGACGAACTGTGGGTGTCCCTTTAAATTGTCATGAAAGCATCAGTTGTCCAATCAGATACATGCAAGACTATAAAAAAAGGGGACTTTTAATGCACCATGTTGTGTGATCACCGCTTGTGTGTCATTGCCGAGGCCCGCCCCTTCCTGGTTTAGACTCTTCCTGTCTCACAGGTATGTGCTTGCTAGCAAGTGTGTATCAACGTGTGTGTTTGTGGTAACTAGCGTTATTTGAATTATAGTTTCCAACGTGTAATCATTTCATGTGGCTCGGCGACTGCTTTTAAACATGAACCCGCCGTAATCCCGTGCCTTCTTGCCGGTTTGATGTCCATTTGCCTGTGCGGCTGGACTTGTGGTCGAAACGACAATATTAAGGTATGTGTAGCTATCTCTGCTGAGGTTTGTGGTGTTTGGTGGGATGAATAAATGTTCTACTTAATCCTTTTTTTAGGTGGAATAGTTTTAAGAGGAGTCATTCAGTGCGGCCTGCGGGGCAACGTACTTTGATGCTGCTGCTTTGTTTTACTCTGCTTTGCTTTATTTAACTTTGTATGCTTTTGTTTTACTTAACTTTGTCTGCTTTGCTAGCTTTTGCTTGCTTTTGTTTGCTTTGCTAGCTTTATGCTTGTTTGCTCTGTTTATGCTTTTGTTTCTTGCTTTTGTTTTACTTTACTTTGTTTGTTTAGGAACCGAGGCTTCAGGCAGACGGCTAGTTGGCCTTGGCGTGCGGTGGTGGGACTCTATCACAGGGTGCAGTGTGTTCACGCTTGGTCTTACCGTGTTTGTGTGAGTGTGTGTGTGTGGTGTGTTTTGTGCACTTGGCGTTATGCTCCTGGCGATATAGTAGCCGCATACTCATTAAGCTAGTTTACCTGCTTTAGGTAAGCCTCGGTTTCCTTTTTGTTTTTATGCCTATTTTATTCCAGCCCATAGTCATGTTTTAAAAGTAATACCCATATTTATTGTGAAATAAAACATTTTTTTGTATCTTTGGTATCCACGTCTCTTGCCTCTGTTTATTGAAACCACGTACCTGTGTGTCTTTTGTAGATGATTAATCTATAATAGTGTTCCCTGTTAACAGGGTGGCGTAGTCAGCTGAGTTATAGTTTCTGTCTAATTAACGTCATGCCACACCTCCATAAAAAAACTGTAGAAAACAAGGACCTTAAATAATGTGACAATTGACTAAAACAAAACACGTGTTCAAGGTTAACTCAGGAAGTCAAAGTAACAAAAGAAGAAAGTCAAATGTGTGCAAAAGGCTGTGCTCTTGGGTCTTGGAGAGAATAGTCAGCGACATGTATGACAAGGGGTGCGCTCTGGTGGTCTGGAGGGAAAAAAATATCCACAGTATACATAACATCCTAAGCAATATAAAAATAAATAAAGGTGAATCGCACTGGAAATAGCACACAGGTTTTCATAAGGTTTAAAAAAGACTATACCCATAAGACTAATTGGCTATACCCATAAGCCATATAAGTGCACTTATCATTTTTTCTTCTTCTTCTTTTGGCTTCTCTCATTAGTCACCACAGCGGAACATCCTCTCCATACCCCCCTGTCAAAACCAACTACCTGGATGTCTTCCCTCAGCACATCCATAAACTTTCTCCTTGGTCTTTCTCTTTTCTTCCTGGCGGCTCCATCGTCAGCAATCTCCTACCGATATAACCCATGTCCCTTCTCTGCACATGTCCAAACCATCTCAATCTTGACTCCCTCACCTTGTCTCCAAAACGTCCTACATGCACTGTTCCTCTAATAAACTTGTTTCTGATCCTGTCCATGCTAGTCACTACCAACGCAAACCTTAACATCTTTATCTGCTACCCCCAGCTCCACCTCCTGTCTTTTACTCAATGCCATTGTCTCTAAACTATACTATATATCAGGTCTCACCACAGTCCTATAAACTTTCCCTTTCACTCTTGCAGATACCCTTTTATCACAAATCACTCCTGCCACCTTTCTTCACCCACTTCACCCTGCCTGCACTCTTTTCTTCACTTCTCTAACACACTCTCCATTACTTTGCACTGTTGACCTCAGGTACCTGAACTCCTCCACCTTTTCCACTGCCCTCCCTCTCATTCACACATATGTACTCTGTGCAAACCTTCACCTCTCCAGGCTCTTCTCAACCTGCTCACTATTCTCCCCACAAATCACAATATCATCTGCAAACATCATAGTCCAGGGAGGCTCCTGTCTGACCTCGTCCGTCAACCTGTCCATCACCACTGCAAACAGGAAAGGGCTCAGAGCCAATCCTTGATGCAGCTCAACCTCCACCTTGAACCAGTCTGTCGTTCCTACTGCACACTTTACTGCTGTCACACTTTCCTCAGACATGTCCTGCACCACCCTCACATACTTCTGACACACCTGACTTTCTCATACAGTACCACAACTCCTCTCTCGGCACCCTGTCGTACGCTTTCTCTAAATCCATAAACACACAATGCAATTTCTTTTTGACCTTCTAAATACTTCTCCATAAACATTCTCAAAGCAAATAATCCACCTGTGGTGCTCTTCCTTGGCATGAAATCATATTGTTGCTTAGAGATGGTCACCTCTTCTCTTAGCCTGGCTTCCACTACTCTTTCCCATAACTTCATGGTATGACTGATTAACGTAAATCCCCTGTAGTTACTGCAGGTCTGCACATCTCACTTATTCTTAAAGATTGGTACCAGCACACTCCTTCTCCATTCCTCAGGCATCCTCTCACCTTTCAGAATATTGTTGAACAACATGGTTAAAAACTCCACTGCCATCTCTCCTAAATATCTCCATGCTTCTACTGGTATGTCATCTGGTCCAACCGACTTTCCACTCTTCATCCTCTTAATCGCTGCTCTCACTTCCTCCTTACTAATCCTATCCACTTCCTGCTTTACCATCTCCACACCATCCAACCTTCTCTCTATATCATTTTCCTCATTCATCAGCTGCTCAAAGTACTTCCTCCATCTTCTTAACACACTCTCCTCACTAGTCAACAAATTTCCATCTCCATCCTTTATTGCTCTAATTTGCAGCACATCCTCCCCAGCTTGGTCTTTCTGCCTGGCCAATTGGTATAAATCCTTTTCTCCTTCCTTAGAACCAACTTCTCATACGGCTCCTCCTATGCCTTTTCCTTGGCTTTCGCCACATCCATCTTCACCTGCTGCCACATCTCCTTGTACTCCTGCCTACTTTTCTCATCACTGTCTGTCCCAATTCTATTTTGCCAACCTCTTTTCCTTATGCTTTTCTGCATTTCCGTGTTCCACCACCATGTCTCTTTGTATTTCTTTCTTTTACCAGTTCTCACAACAAGTATCTTTTTAGCTGTCCCCCTTATCACTTCTGCAGTAGTTGCCCCAGCACCTCTTCACCACCACCGAGCCCCAGTCTGACCTCTTCCCTGAATCTCATACTACAGTCTTCCTCCTTTAGTTTTCACCATCTTATTCTTCTTTCAGTCCTCACTCCGCTCCTCTTCTTCTTCACCTACAAAACCATCCTATAGACCACCATCTGATGCTGTCTAGCTACACTGTCCCCTGCACCTTACAGTCTCCAATATCCATCAGGTTGCATCTCCTACATAGAACATAGTCCCTGTGTGCACCTTCCTCCACTCTTATACGTCATCCTATGATACTACTTCTTAAAATAAGTATTTACCATTGCCATTTCCATCCTTTTAGCAAAATCTACCACCATCTGCCCTTCCACGTTCCTCTCCTTAAGGCCATATCTACCCATCACCTCCTCCTCATCTCTGTTCCCTTCACCTACATGACCAATAAAGTCTGCCCCACTCACCAATCGTTCATTCCTAGATACACCATCTACCACTTAATCTAACTCAGTCCAGAATTTTTCCTTCTCCTTCATCTCACAGCCCACTTGTGGAGCATAAGCACTGATGACATTTATCATAACCCCTTCAACTTCCAGCTTCACCTTCATCACCCTATCAGAAACTCTCTTCACCTCCACTACACTCTTACTGTACTCTTTCTTCAGAATCACCCCTACACCATTTCTCTTTCCATCCACACCCTGATAGAACAGTTTAATCATATCAGCTATCTCTCTCTTTTTACCAGTCATGGTACCCACATTTAAAGTACCAACCATAACCTCAACTCTCCTACACTTCTTCTTTTCCTGCTGTCTCTGTAGATGTCTTCCTCCTCTCCTTCTCTTTCTTCAGCCAACAGTAGCCCATTTTCCACCCATACCCCCTTTGGCTAACAATACCTGTGGCAGTCGTTGGTAAAGGGGCTTGACCGATCCGTTGAAATAAAATTCTTATTCGTGATCCGCATATTTGATTTGGCACATGTTTTACGCTGGATGCCCTTCCTAATGCAACCCTCCCCATTTATCCGGGCTTGGGACCGGCACTAAGAGTGCACTGGCTTCTGCAACCGTAATAGCTGGGTTACTATTCTGCTAATTAATTGGCCTTTATTTAAATTAGGTTTAAATGCTATTTACATTGTATGTTTTATTGTTTTAAAAAATTATTTCCCGAAAGCCAGCAACTACTTGTGATGGATATCATTCGATAATGTTTTCAGCAATATTGGATCTGTTTATTACAATAAATCCTAGTGGAAACCCCAGATTTTGTTTTCCTTTTTATTTAAACATTGCATTTGTGTTTTCAAACTCAAACTATTTTAGAAAGAAGAAAACAGCTTTTCTCTAGATAACATGACAATTATAAATGAGAGAGTGGTTTGTGTTTATAGACATTGTACTCTTTGAAGACCACATGCTTTAGTTTGTGTTTTTACAGCAACACACATAGAGTAATTTAGATGTTGAATCAATGGTGTCTGCCTTGCTAGATTCATATCAATGCTAAAGCACATAGACAGGTCCTGGGTACAGTGATAAACAGGAACTAGTAGCAGGAAGCAGAAAGAGGCAATAAAACCACTGTGATAAAGATGTAAGAATCCATCTTAGTAATGCCTTTTACACATACAAGTCTTCACAGAGACATTACATAAACCATCAGATGTTTGTATACTCTATCTTAAGAAGATCAAGCAATGATTTTTTTTATTTTTTTATTTTTTAGAATCTAAATTTAATTTGAACAAACTGAAAAAAAAAAAAGATTTTCCTTCTTTATTTCTATTGAGTTTTAGAAGGATATGAGGGGCAGAGCTTTGAATAAATCCACAAGTGAAAGTATAAATTAATCTGCAGTCAAAAAAAAAAAGTGCACACACTTGAATATTGGAGATTCGACATGCCTAAAGATGTTTGCAGGTTTGTCAGTTCTTTTCTCATTTCCACGATCTTATGTCCAATTTTAAAAACTATGATGCAGGCATTTTTTTCAGCACCAGGCTAAGCCTCCTTTATGCCATGTACACTTTTTTCAGGGTGTGTCTATAATGTGTCTATGTGTCTTTTAAATGACTGTTAATAACTTGAATTTAATTCATAGCAATTGTGACGAGTGGAAAAGTAACGAGTGGAAAAAAAGAGAGAGCAAAACAGGAAAGTCATATAGTCACCAAGAAAAAAAATAAAAGGTGATTTATGTGCCCTGTTTTGTGTTATGATTCTGAAGCTAGCTCCTATGAAGCTGCTTTAATTAGCATAAAATATAAATTCTATCAGTTACTCACCTTGATGTTTATACAGTGGTGCTGTACTGTATACAGTTTGCATAATTTTAGTTAAATAAATAAACTGTTCAAATGTAGTTCTTTATTATTTTCTTACTGAATACACAGTTGTTATGCTTATTGATACTGATTGTTGTTATATGCAACAAAAGGATCAAATAATGGGGGGATAGGGGCTTGGGGCCTAAAGTGCAAATTAGCCAGGGGGCAACAGATTTATTATGCAGTGTAAGCTGTGTTTGCCGAAGGTGTCTTAACTGGCAGCTTATAAAATCTCTTCATCAAACCTGCAGCTCAAACCTTTGTTGCTGTCTACATGTTCAGTGTATCTCAAAATAGCTTTTTTAATTTGTAAAGGTGTTCCTTCAATAAAAAAACAACTCGTTTGAGATTTATATCTCCTTGTCCTTTTTAATTTACACTAGAATCCCCCCACTGCATCCCACCCCTCCTGTTAAAAAATCTTTTACTCAGAATAAATTTAAAATTAGCCAATTTTTACTTCTACGTGAGTATATTTGATTATATTACGCTGGTAACGTTACTTGTACTTAAGTAAAAATGTAATGAAGTAACAGTTCATTTACTTGAATAGAGTAATTTTATTACTCTTTCTACCTCTGCCAGTTCCTGCCACAAATTCCTGTTGTTCCTCCTTTGTTGCTGTTGGCCTCCCTGATCCATTTTCTCCATTTAATGCTCTTGATATTAGTTCATATCCCTCTTCAGACACCTTTCAACAATTAAGTTGATTATCTGGTTTTAATCAGAATAACTTTGTGATGGCAGGTGTATGCCATTTGCTTACAGGCCTCATTTTGAATGTTAATGGTTAATTCCTAGGACAGTTAGAGCTCCCTTTATGAAAGGGTGTGCTGACTTACACAATCAGAGTGTTGTAGGTCTTATTATTTTAAAGTGTTCTCAATTATTATTTTTTTGTTTGTGTGTATATTTAAGCAGTTAAACAGTTAAGTTAAATCGACTCTGTCATCTAGCAGCAGCGCAATGCATAAAAGCATGCAAATAAAGGTCAAGCTTTGGATAATGTTACCATCAAATGTGATGTACATAATGTGGCGGGTCAAAAAAAAAGACAGCAAGAACTTTGATAGAGAAACAAAAGACTTCAATTGATTTAATCCAACTACACCCCCCTGGTGGAGCACCAGGGAAATACTCCAAATAGAGACACATGAGTAAGTTTTACCAATCGAGGGCAAAGAACAATAAAAATGAGGCCTCGATATCTTTATAAAAATACAAAAACAAACAAACAAACAAAAATGTATTATAAAAAGGACAGAAAAACATCACTATCAATAGAATACTTTCCCCTTCAAACACAAAATACAGATGCCTCTCCTTGCCAGGCTTAGCAGGAACAAGGCAGGCTGAGAGGTGGTCCAAACCAACCCAATTCACATTAACATACTCTCGAATGAAACAGCTGGCCTTCCCTGTTCCATACCAGCTCCTAAAGAAGAGGAAAAAAAAGGAAAAACAAATAAAATTGTAGAGCGGTTAAATGTGGTATAGCCCTTTAAGGAGTAGGCGGGGTTTCAGGAGTTTAGGTGAGACATAGAAGGAAGCAGACAGACAAAGAGAAACAAGAAGGAGAAAATAAAAAACGTGTTCTATCTTATAAAACTGTCCTGGTGTCGTGTCTGTCCTTGACACAATCTACATGGTGTCAGAAGTTTTCCAACATTGCTCAAGGACTCCATCATATTGATCCGCTAATTTTCGACGAGCATATAGCTCACAGCTGGAGTAAATTTGAAAAGGAATGGCGAATATATTGCAATGCTGGTCTCTTAGACAAATCAAAGAAAGTGCAGGCATATACTCTGCGCAGGGCAAAGGAGACCTTGTACTGGCCCACGATGTATGGTGATATAGAGAGAGCACTCTCTCGTTGTGCCCCTTGCAACGCCCTAAAACCTCATCACCCCAGAGAACCCATGCACTTGCACGCTATTCCTGATCTCCCCTGGATGTTCACTGCTGCCGACATATTTGAATGGCATGGCAAAATGCACCTCGTTCTTGTAGACTCGTTCTCTGGCTGGTTCGAGCTTGACTATCTACCTGACATGAGGAGTGTCACTGTAATTTCAAAGCTTAAGAGACACTTTGCGGTTCATGGAGTTCCCCAGACACTCATGACAGACAATGCACGACAGTTCGTCTGTAATGACTTCTCTGACTTTGCACGTGCCTGGGATTTCAAACACATTCGGAGTAGCACTCACTACCCACAGTCCAATGGCCTTGCGGAGCGTGCTGTGTGATCCGCCAAACATTTGCTTGAGAAGTGTCACAGAGACCGCAGTGACATACAGGCTGTTTTACTCCATCTGCGTAACCTTCCTCGTGCTGACCTGCCATCTCCTGCCCAGTTTCGCTTTTCCAGACCTAAAAGAGCTTTTCTTCCTGAGCCGAAAGACCGGCTGAAGCCATCCTTATGCCGTGATGTCAAGGCTTTGTTGACCCGAAGGAGACAGGAGAGCAAAGCACACTATGACCACAAAGCCCACACTCTCCCATCTTTACAACGGGTCAGACAGTAAGGATGCAGACAGCTCTGGGTTTCGACAAACTGGCCATTGTACAAGGTCCTGCTTCTCAGCCTAACAGCTATGTGGTAACATCTCAGGGCAGACAATACACAAGGAACCGACGTCTCCTTCTCCAGGTTCAGGAGCCTGCACCTGTGGAGTGTGAAGATGATTATATACTTTCGTCACAAGCTTCACCTCCTACAACCCCACAGTCGTCTGTACTGTTGCCATCTCAGAGTGAAGCACCTGCCACTGCTGCCCCCACTGCCCAGCCTTTAGTGACTCGTTCAGGAGGGTCAGTCGCCCCAACCCACGTTATCAGGATTACTTCACTGGTTAAGGACATTTATTCTTCTGCTTTTCTTTCGTAATGATACTGTCCATGTTATGCTGTTCCCATGCTCCAGTTAGTTTTGAATGTTATGTTTGAATTCTCAGTTGTTAATCACTAGCCAAAGGGGAGGGATGTAGAGTGTTAAATGTGGTATAGCCCTTTTAGGAGTAGACGGGGTTTCAGGAGTTTAGGTGAGACATAGAAGGAAGCAGACAGACAGAGAGAAACAAGAAGGAGAAAATAAAAAACGTGATCTATCTTATAAAATTGTCCTGGTGTCGTGTCTGTCCTTGACACAATCTACAAAAATAAAAAAAACAGTTAGCCAGGTTACCATAAAAATACTTTACACTGGAAAAAGAAAAAGTAAAATAAACAAGGTAGGGAAAACTAAAAAAAAACAGCTAACAAATAATAATAATAAAAAAAGAATAAAATAATGTAAACATTTACAACAAAAACAAAAATTAGTGCCAAGGACAATCCAGTACAAAATATAAATTAAACAGAAACCTGTGGGAATGTATGTAAAATAATAAAATAAAATGAATGCACTGCTTAGCCGACGTGTGGCTTGTAGCATCCTACCCCGGGCAGTAAAATCAAAAGCAAAGCAGCATTAGTGTCTATAAGCCAAAGAGCAGCAACATCGGAAACAAACAAGTGGTGAAATAGTAAACAAACAGCAGCAATTTCCATAAGAAAGAAACCAGCATTAAAGTTGGGGCAAAGCAGCAGTTGCGTCACATATCCTCTTTAGCTAGGCCTAGGCTTGCAGCGTATCATGTTCCATCTCACTGTTAATACAAAAAAGATCTAAACATTACACAAACTATTACACCTTGAATGAATAGCAAAAGTGAGTGAGACACTTACTTAGATTGAACAAACATCAAGGTGTAAACTATAGGTTATATATATTAGCTTTGTCATTCACACAATTATGCCATGGGCAAAATATAATCATACCTAACATCAATTGGAATGGAACATGAGACGCCCGGAATTGAAAAACCAGAATCCATCTGCCATGTCACCACTCACCAAAATAAAGCCTTTAAATAGTGTGGCTGCTTTCACCTCATTGGGCCACCAGTTACACCACACCCACATCCTACCCCTATTTTCTTTTCGGTTCCCCGACGATAACTCAAGAACTCGTACCTCTTTACTATTCCTTTAGTGTTTCCCAGACTAATCCAAACAGAAATCCTATTATAGGGAGCACCTAGAAGTTTTCATGCCTCCACCAGGCAAGCTTGTATGCCCTTGTGGTGCACGTGCCACAAAACTAGAAGCCTGAAGACCCCCAATGGCCAGGGTCCCCTCATCCGCATCTACCAGCCTACTTGGTGACCTTAAAGCACTGGGAGACACTGGCCCCTGAGGGACTGCCCCCTGCTGTATTGGAGGAATCGCTGGTACTAACCTATGTAGGTCAACTTCCTTTGATGAAACTTCTGCTGCTGGCCAATCCTTTTCCAAAACAAAGCGAACAGTCATTGCTGGAACTGGACAATCCTTCTGTAACTGAGCCTTCAAAGCTGAACGATGAACACGTCTAACCTTCCCCAAGTCATCTATTGGTGCAATGGTATATACCGCCCTTAGGTGCCTTTACCACCTAATACACCAATGAACTCCATAAATTCTGAATCTTATGATGATCACTTGTGCCATACTCATGTAAATAGACCAACTGGCCATCCCCTAGTGGTGCATCCCAGACATGAGCATCATGTTGCAGCAGCAGCAGCAGCTTCCAATCATCCCCGTGCCCCCTCAAAGGCCTCCTGAAGCCTAGCCTGATGTTCCCGCATCCACACCACCAACCCCAACCTCCTGGGCTCAACCCAAGTCCACAGAAGGTCTTGGATCTTGCCCAAACTTTATGGGGATTCACCAGTCGCTTGATAAGGGGTAGTGTTATAGCAAAACAGCACTTATGGAAGACACAAAGCTCAGTCTACTTTGCCCTGATCAGAATGGATGCACTTTGGGATGCCAAACAAGGAGCAGTTGTTCTATTTACTGTTCTATTTATACAAGATGGTCATCATTAGATATGACAAAGCCACTCTTATATCTATTAGTGTCCAATCCACTCACCCTTCGCCGTTTTTAAACCCGGAACCATGCTGGCCGAGCAAGATCCTGAGGAAGAACAAAAGATGTGACCCATACTGGCGTCCGTGAGGGAAACGAGCCGGCATCAGGAACAGGCTGAGGGCATGCTCACATATTCGGGACTGCAACCTTCTCTGCTTCACCGAGACAAGACACCAAAACTACACCAAACACAGCATCGGGATGCTGCGCTCATTGTGGTGGGAGACTTTAACAGTGCCAACTAGCGCGCACTACAGAACTTTCAGCAGCACATCACCTGCCCCACCAGGGGCGAAAGGACACTGGACCACTGTTACACACCATTCAAGAACAGCTACAAAGCACAATCACATCTACCGTTTGGGAAATCGGACCAAGCCGCCATCTTCCTTATGCCTGTATACAAACAAAGGCAGAAACAGGAAGCTCCAGGTCAGAGGGAGGACGCACCATGAACTGACCAATGGTGGCCCCTCTGCAGGATGCTTTAGATGATGCAGACTGGGACATGTTCAGGCGCAGCTCTGATGACATCAACATGTTTATGGAAGCGGTTAACCAGACTTTAGTCATTAGCACCATTTAGCCATAGGCAGAATATAATCATACCTGATGCCAATGGGAACGTTACAGAACACGGCAGGAAGTGAAAAACCGGAACCCGTCTACCATGTCACCAATCACCAAAATAAGGGCCTTTAAATAGTGTGGCTGCTTTCACCTCATTGGGCCACCAATTACACCCCTCCCAAGCCAAAGATTGAAATCTCTTATCCTGCCACAATGAGAATGGGGGAAATATGATCAATATAATTTTTTCTACAGATTCCTTGTTGCTTGTTTGAGAATTTCAGAAACTGCTTTTCTTCAGAATATTGTGGAAAAAAACATTATGGAGGCTACTGCAACTTAAATAACTACTCATTTACAACCACTGTGTATAGAGACATCACCTAGGCAGATTCTTTCTTTTCGCTGATACGAGTGGAACCTTTAATTGTTGTGTGTTCTAAAAATACTTTTCTGGTCACAAAAAGAATGGTTATTGATGTAACAGTGGCATTTATAGTCTGGCTATTCTTATTACTATTTTATTAGCCATAACACTCTTTGAATAAATGAGTAAATTAGTAAATTAATAAATACCATGTCATATTAGGTCAGATGTATATCATGCAATTATAGTGTGTAGTATGATAATCTCTTAATCAGATGTTTGTCATAGAGTAAAATAAAACTGCAGAGTTCATTTCCTCTTTGTCTAGAGGCTTTCTTATTTTGGTGTCTGAAACCATCATCTTCCAATAATACCTAAATATGTGTTCAACCCAAAATAGCTTTAAATACAGAGTTTACAGGATTGATAAATGTATAAGTACCACTTAAACACTTATCTTAAAACTTGTAATTTTATTTTCCAGGATCAAATGAAATTACGTTTTACATTAAAATGGTTCGGAATGCTTTTGGAGTCCAAGTTAACTTCATAGAGTGGCTGAAACAACGTTGTCATCTCTGTGAAGTTTATTCAGAGGAAGAGTGTGACGTCATGTTTGCTTTTGTCCCTATTGTGTCTCGGGCAGGAAAGGACATTGAAACTGCACTTCAGAAGATTACAGAGAGTACAGAGTGATTTACATTACTATATTAGTGATCAAAATTACATAATAATTAAACACCACCATATATTAAACCTTACAGCAGAGGTGTCCAAACCATCCATTTTTAATTGACCCTTATCAAAGTCTAAAAATATAATGGTCTATGGCCTCACATAATATTTGCGTTTAAATGTATTGCACTTTTTAGTTTCAGGGTCACCAGAAATGGTGGAACCAAAGAGACATGCCATCCTAAGAACCAATTTGAGGCTGTCACTGAGAGAATGACCTGCCAACCTTTTTGTAGAGAATAAAATGAAAATCTACTAATGGAGAGCTGTGATGGAGGCTTTTTTTCTTCGAACATGTTCAATTATCAAACAATTTTTTACCTGCATTTGATTGATTTTACCAAAATAATGCATGAAAAGTGAGGCAGTATACCTCACGTCTAGTGAGTGGCCCAGTCCTTTGTATATTTTTCTGTATGTGACCTTCAGGAAAATGTTTGGACACCCCTGCCTTACAGCATGTTGATATAGGGTTTGATTTAGCAACTAAATTAAATGTTACCCTGACAATTCTGTATTAATATTATTAACTCAACATAATTTCTTTTACCCTTATTTACCTCTCTTTATTTTAGCGAGTAAGCCTATTCTCCTCGTGGTATTTCACCACACTTTTGATCCAAATTTCATTGCTCCAGACAGCAAATGGTTTGTGAAGAGGGAAGATGTGTTTGTTGTGGACATTCTTTTTTATGAAGATGAAGGACTGCTAAGATGCCCACGCAATGACATGGCACTGAAATCTGCCACTGATTTTTTAATGTCTGTGCGTGCGCCACCAGATATCTTGGTAAGTTTGTAATAACTAGCTAAGAATCAGTTCATTTCATCATTTAATTTATTTTACAATTATGACAATCCAAGGATTACCCCAAGCAAGAGAACAGATTTACAATACCACACTAATTCTTCCTTTTGCCTAAACAATGACATGGCACTGAAATCTACCAGTTATTTTTAAAAAGTCTGTGTGTGCTCCACCAGAAATCTGTGTTTGGAATTGCTAGCAACGAATTACCATTTTCACTATTACTTAATTTATTTTTCCATTATGACTCTCAGCACAAGAATTACACAGATTTACAGTGCCAAACTAATTCTTTGTTTTTTTTTCCAATAGTCTGATCCAGCAAATGTCAGGGAAATGTCACATTGCACTGATTGTTCTAGTTTTTGTTGTCTGTACTGTTGTTGTTGTTGTTTGAATAAATTGTGATATTTTTTGTAAACGGTAACTATGCAGCAACCTAATATAAACATAAACCACATGATGAACCAAGAAATGTAATATATATTTTTTTTATTCAAGGTCACAAATACAAACATCATGCAACTTATACATTTTTTTAAGAAAGACTAAAGAGTTCCTTAGCGCAATATTCTGTTGGCAACTTTTGGCTAATAGCTTTACTTACCCCTTGAGCAGAAAAGTTAAATAAAACAATATTGTAATAAAAAAAGAAGTACGATAAATGCATTAAGTTTAATTTAGGTTTAGGTTAAATTATAAAAATACATTATTGGACAGTGATAAAAGATATTTGTAAGTGTATTCAAATAATTATGTGTAAGTGGTACAAATAATCCTAGCTAATAGTTGATTTAAAACATATTTCCTCTTTTAAACACTGCACTTTTATTCTGAACAATTCTCTTCCTTATTTTACATCATGTACATGTAGATGCAGTTATTTTCTATTTGCTAAAAATGCTTTATTACGTTATAATTAAAAAAAATGTTTTCCCCCAAAACTACGTGTTTAGCTTTACATTTTTGATTTACTGTAATTTTGTACTTTATTTAATGCACAATAAATATACATTAAAGACAACATGATGTCTGATGCCCAATTTAAATTCAGTAATAACCATAAATATATATTGCATAACTGTATATATATATAATGTTTTTATTTACAATTATTGCTTTATCCCTAACTAGCATTATGTTGCCACGTCTATGCTACACAATGTGTTAAATAAGAATTTTGTTTGTCGAAATAAAAAACAAAACAGGAGTGAGTACATTCAAAAGATCAAAATTAAAAAACATTTTAATACATTTGCTGTGTTCTGTATTACATGAATTTTACTGATGTGTGAAAAGAAAATAAAGATGGTTCAGAGCTATCTCACTTCAAAATGCATCAATATTTGTCAATTATTTTATTTATTATTTCTGAGTAGTTTTCTTGCAAAACAACTCACACTGCTTGATCTGAACATTTGTTAATTTTAGGATGTTTTAATTGAACTCTCTCTCTCGCTGATCCTACTGCCCTTCATACGCTGCTACATTTCCCCCCCACACCTCACACTTCATTATTGCACTAATGGACTGTCTACACAAAAACTTATGCTCACTTGTACACACGCTCATTTCTCACCTCACACTTCATTATTGCACTAATGGACTGTCTACACAAAACTATGTTAATTTGCACACTTGCTCTTTTTTTGCATTGCTGCTCACCATTGCCTAACTTACCAGTATGTGTATATATATATATATATATATATATATATATATATATATATATATATATATATATATATATATACCTGTTTTTGATTATAGTAATATATTTATAGTACATATCCTTCTGTAAATTTCTGTTTATAGTAAAAGCCATATTTTGTTTATAGCACATATCCTTCTGTAAACTTCAGTTTATAGTAATAGCCATCTGTATATTATGTTCATAGTACATATATATATATATTCATCTGTATATTATGCTCATAGTACCTATATATATATATATATATATATATTCATCTGTATAATATGTTCATAGTACATATATATTCATCTGTATATTATGTACATAGAACATACCCATCTGTAAATTACTGTTTATAGTACTATAATACCATTTTATTTAATTTATGTAACTCATGTAAACACTGTATATGGTTCCCTGGTGGCCTAGTGGTTAGGATGCGGCGATTACAGTTGCACAAGCCTTAGTGCCGGACCCGATCCCGGATCAATGGGGAGGGTTGCGTTAGGAAGGGCATCCAGCGTAAAAACATGTGCCAAATTAAACATGCGGATGGTCTGCTGTGGCGACCCCTAACGGGAGAAGCCGAAAGAAAGTTATGTAAACACTGTATATACTGCACTTGCTGATATTGCACTCTGGTTAGACACTCTGGGTGACCTATAAGAGTGAGGGAAGGTGCACACAGGTGGACTATGTTCTATGTAGGAGATGCAACCTCAAGGAGATTGGAGACTGTAAGGTGTTGGCAGGGGACAGTGTAGCTAGAAAGCTTCGGATGGTGGTCTGTAGGATGGTTTTGGAGGCGAAGAAGAAGATGAGAGTGAGGACTGAAAGAAGAATAAGATGGTGGAAACTGAAGGAGGAACACTGTAGTGTGAGGTTCAGGGAAGAGGTCAGACAGGGGCTCGGTGGTGGTGAAGAGGTGCTGGATGATTGGGTAACTACTGCAGGAGTGATGAGGGAGGCAGCTAGAAAAGTACTTGGTGTGGGAGCAGCCGAAAGAAGAAGAAGAAGATTATTTTTGATACATAATACATTATGTTCAAATGGTAAGAAAGTTTCTTTTTTGTATTTACTTTTTTGTAAATGTAAACAATACTACTACTACTAATAATAATAACAATAAACCTTATGAAGGTTAACAATTAAATGTAAATTTGTATTGCTCGGACATACAAAAATACACAGCAAGACATGCAGTTAAATGCCTTTTGTTGTCTAGGGACAAACATTCACTTGTATACAAGTTAAAAAAGAAAACACAAAATAAATGTATATAGTATTTAAAACATGCTTAATTCAAATGCATTAAAAATTTACAGTATTTAATTGTAATATATTTTATAATTTATACTAGGAGTACATTGGCAATAAATATACTCTTAGTTGCATTTTTAAAAAATATGCTAAAACATAGACATTTTAGTGTATTTACAGATCACATACTTGTTTTACTCTTAACGTATTTTATATGTTTACCTTGTGCAAGAATTTAGCAAAATGATTCAGCTTTAGGTGGGTTTAAAGTATATGTATCTTACATGTAAACCATGTAGACATACTGCAATATATTTTAATTATTTGTGTAATGTACATGTGCTTTTGCCTGCTTTTCAAAAGGAAGAAATCCTAAAAAAAAAAACATTTTAATATATTTTATAAAGTATATTAATTCATTCACATATATATTATAAATATAAAATGTGTTAAAAAATGTATCAACTTCTAATGTTATAAATACATTAAGCAATCAACTGCTAATAAGTAATTAACTTTATTATTATAATTTTATATCAACATGTAGTTTGATTGTTCTAGTACTTGGAATAAATACTTAAAAAAACATTTTAGTAAATTACAAAACACTTATTACAATTTTATTTTAAACTGTTTTGTGTTTAGAATTTGTGGACAAACCACTGAGAAAGGCATGAGCCTTAGGTGAAGGTTGCTGGGTTTAATTGTCTGCCCACTGTATTCCATTTTTATCCAGATCTTGAAGCTCATCAACAAATGAAGTTAACAGAATTAACTGCCCATAAGCTTTATGATACAGGTAAGAATTAGCTGTCACTGATCCTGGAAAATGATCATTAAACAATTCTCCAAATGAAGGACATCGAAAAAAGCAGACTGTTCTTTGGAGATAGTTGCTTCTTTATAAAGGAGCTCTTCCTCTGACCCATCAGAAAAAAAAGCAGATCTATATCTAGAGGGGCATTTACAGAATGCAGATCTCTGCCAAGACCAGTGCCCTTTCACCCATCACTTTCTAACAATTCTTCCACCTGAACATTATAATTCATTCCTTTTGTTTCAAACAGAAACTAATTTCAATATAATTACTGCATAGATGCAACTCATCGATGGTACACATAGCCCATACAAAGCCACATTATTTACAAGACAATACTTGTGACACATTTGAGTTTGGACCTTGTTTCAGTTGAGGAATCTGAGGTGCTGGTTCCAAATCCATAGTATGGTCATGGTGTCCCCCACAAACAAAATCTGGCCTGTGTTGAATTATCTGTAGAATATACAGTAGTACAGTATGAGTGACAAATTCATATGCCTTTTCTAAACAATATGGTCCATGTGCAACTCTCTACATTTTGATGACATAAGATAAAGATAAAATAAATAAATAAAAAAATTAATAGCAGTAGTTGTAGTAGTAGTATCCAGCAGTGTCCATAAGCCAAAGAGCAGTAACATCGGAAATAAATCAGTAGCAATACCCACAAGGAAACCAGCGGTGAAATTGGGAGCGCAGCAGCAATAATTTCCAAAAGAAACAGCAGTAAAGTCGAGCGCAAAGCAGCAGTGCAAGTAAGCAAATCAGCAGCAATGCCGTAAGCAAACCTTATTCCACAGTCGCTACCGGCTTGTTCATTATGGACAAACTAACACTTATAAAGAACATTCTTATTCATTCTTTATCACTGCGTTATCTTTGTAAAGCTGCTTTGAGACAATGTTTATTTGTAAAAGCGCTATAAAAATGAATTAAATTTAATTCTACTGCTGCCAATGTAACATTTTCTTTTCCACAGTCATTTGTAGTCTCATAGGCATTGTACACAGGCAATGAATTTGTGTGCAAAAACAGCTGGATCATTGTTAGTTGGCCCACAATTAAGCCACACGACACATCTTGAAAAACTGCCAATGCATCCTGATATACTGAAACTGAATGGTTTATCATAAGCATCCACATGCCACTGATAGTTTGGTCCCATCCAGCGATCAGTATGTCGAACAAATCTATTACGTCTCCTTTGCTCTGTCCCAATTGGGTGAAGTTTTTGTAGCAACCGCATAACATCATGTTAAACACGCAACTTGTGTTTTTGCTGAAGTGCTAACCACATTGTCCGGTAACCAAACAACTGTCCAGGTCCATGCAGCTCTGCTCTTATAGCATTCCACACATTGTTTAATGGGAATATTTTTGTCTTCGAAACATACCTTCATCCTTCAGGTTTGTTTTTAGAGGGCACAAACTAATCTTTATGTCATGATATGCTGTCAGCATCTGGAAAATCACTGCATATGAATGTGCTTACTCAAGGTAGCATTGATTTAATTCCATTTTCTCCTTGCTTTTCAATGTATACTTCTGCTATTTTCTTTATATTTAATAAAATATATGGTTAAAAGTAAACCTAGAACTTTACACAAGAGCAGTAAGTATTCCATTTGCAAACTCTACCTACCTTTTGGTTTGGTTTTAATTGCCATTGTGTTTTTGGATTTGTTATTTTGTTTTTGGATTTGTCAATTTAAAAAGCACTTTTGTACGTCGCTCTGGATAAGGGCGTCTGCTAAATGCCGCAAATGTAAATGTAAATGTAAATGTAATTTGTTTTTTCATTTGTTATTTTAGTTTCAGATTTGTTCATTTGTTTTTGGATTTGTTAGTGTTTTCTGGATTGTTAATGTTTTTTCGGGTTTGTTAATATGTTTTGCACTTTTCTGCCACCATATTTAAGAAAACACTGATTTTTATTATATGGACTAAAATATACTTTAACATATATTTTGAACTAGAAAAAAGAAAGCAATATTTATTTGGAATGACACAAAGATGAGAAAATTGTGATTATTCGTGTGGGGGTTAATCGATTTCATATGGTTAGTATTATCAGTGCTGTAGTTTACTTATGTAATATTTGAGTTTATTTATTGATTTATATGGCTTCTGGGGGCCATGTATAAATAGTTGTCCCCCCTCCCCCCCAAATTTAAAAAGGCTGTTACGCCCATGGGGTGTTTATTAGACGGAAATTTCTCATCTTACAAAACAGTGCAGCAGGCAGCATTTTTAGATTTTCCATCCAGACGTAAAAAAATACACACACACAACAAAAAACAAAAAACAAACAAACAAAAAAAACCGTGCAGCTTTCACCTTCTTTGTGTCCTGTCGAAATAGTTGCGAAAGGGTCACGAAAGATTTGATTCCCAAATTGCCATCGGAAATGTGTTTTAAAAATGAATCGGCTCCATGAGCCATTAGATGGTTTATTAGACAAAAAAAACGGATTGAAAAGCGTTTAAGTTTTTAATAATTACAACAAAGGCTTTCAAAGCTAGTGATAATATATCACTAAGTAAGATGTGATGAGAATTATAGCCGAATGTGTGTATTGTTTTTTTCCCCCTAAAACAATAGAAGAAGGTACTGTATGCAGTTCTGCTGAGTCATTGTGAGTCGAGTGACGTGTAAACGAAATCGAAATCGAAAGTGAAACTGCATACGCAGCAAATCTGTGCAGCAACTGTGTCTTAAATCTCTCTCTATTCAAGATGTCGCGAGGTATGTAAAATCCTTATTAATTATTGTAGACCAATAATAAATCTTTTTTGGTTAGTAACCTGGGTACCTTTATGCAGCATTTTAGTAAAAGGACAAATGAAAAGAGTTTTTAATAATATTGTATAGTATAATTTGATCGTGTGTATCAAGTGTATCAAGTGTGAAAATCTGAACTCCAAGGGGCACAATTAAATAAAGTGTACATTGTGTACAGTGATCCTTTTCCCTGTTCAGCTGCACCGGATACTGTTCCTAATGCAACACTCCTATATTATTTGTCTTCGACACGGCACTGAGTGTACAAGCTGTTGCATTTGTGTTGCTGGTTGTTGGGTCTTCTGTGTGACACGTGGAGACACGTGACAGTCCTGATATATAAATACATAAACAGAACAAAATTACCTGAGTAATTTGATATCAGCATGTGAGATTTCGCTGGTTATAGAAGTACCTTTAGCCTTATGATCTACTGTATACACAGGGTGTGTGTGTGTGTGTGTGTGTGTGTGTGTGTGTGTGTGTGTGTAAGTTGTGAGACGGGTGATAAAGCCTGTTAGCAGTCTTAAAAGAAAGTCACAAGTCTTCCTTTAGAAGTACAAAACAGCACAACAATTCTAAAAGGCTCGTACAAGCTAACTCAAAAATGTTTCAAGGTATGTTTATTTGTTTATGTTCATTCTAGCTTTTAAAAATTCGATTCCATTTGGCTGATTTTAGTAAAGTTAAATAATTGTGTAAAATTTCTGCATCATTATATGGATTATTATATTTTAAAACCAAATAAAGCTTTGCTGCATATTGTTTTTGTGCGATAATGATTTCATTTCCTTTCATGTGGTACTATTTACCCACATTCAGACCTCAAAGCAAAACTAAAAAAGGAAATCTAGAATTGCGTCATAGACATTATTGTTTGCATTGCATTTTACAGTCATTTTATAGCAGAAGTTCTCTGTTTATGATCCAGAAACTGAAATACTATTTGTGCCAAAATATAACAAATAAAGACAACAGTTCAGATGAACAGGTTCTATCAGACAGCATAAACAACAAACATTTTGTGTGAAGATAAATTAATATTTTTAAATCAAAATGTACAATATTATTTACTTGACTTATTCCTATAACGAGTTCAGGTGTGTTGGGAATATACTACTACTACTACTACTACTACTAATAATAATAATAATAATAATAATAATAATAATAATAATGAGAGTTGATTAAGCACTTGGAATCAGACTTATACACAATATACAGTATAACTTTTTTTTTGGATGCAGATACAGGATAAATAATGAAAGAATGTATAATGTGATGTCTGAGGTTAAAGATTGACTGCAAATGGTCATAATGCAATCACTAATTCTTTCTGTTTTTTCAACCACTGATTCTATGTTACTAATACACTGACAGTAATCAAACAACATTTTGACTAAATGTGTGTCATTTTGTTTCCAGAATCAAAAACACTGGTGTTCGTAATGAATGAAAGTGGGAAATCCTTGGATGTCCAACATGAGTTTATGAAGCGTCTTAAAAAACGCATTAAGCTTCAACAAGTAAATTCAGTGGATCTGTGTGATGTCATCATCGCTTTTGTTACAGTTGTGACTCGAGTTGGAACAGACATTGAAGCTGCTCTTAAAAACATTCCAAGTAAGAAATTCAGCTAACCAATATGCCATATTCAATATTACTCACTACTGTTATTTTTATCAATAAAGTAGTCCAAATAGAGGCATATACCAGCATATGTTTCCATATTTAGGTGAAATACAGTTTTGGACATTGTATCTGGCATTGCAGTATGCAGTTTGAAACATAGCTTTAAGCAATATTCTAAATGAGGTGTAAACAGACATGAATGTTGGAATAAAAACAGTAACAGTTTTATTTGGAGGGAAAATATTCAAGATATACATGACATACCGGGGGAGCTGGACATGGATAGGGTCATAAGCTGGATAGGGTTGGACATGACAGCCTTGATCGGGACTTGGGGGCTTCTCCTGCCACTGTCTGATATACTTGTACAAGTCAGCAAATGCAGAGCTTACAAAAATAGAATAAAAACAACAATGGGAAGGAAGGGCTAGGCTGAGGTCCGGCAACCCATGGGTCCGCAGATGAATACAGCTCTTCAGCCACCCTGCTGTGGTTCCATGCAGCCTTGACAAAATAACTTGTAAATAAATACTTTTTTTTATATTAATTTTATTTTATGTTACACAGTGAACAGTGTTTCAAATGGAACCAACCTTTATCTTGGTGTTCGAGATAACGTAAAAACGTTTTAATATTTTATTGATCAAACCATAAGTGTCTGACTGTCTACTTTCCACACCTTGGCCCATGAGTAGCTGATATTGAGGTCCAGACCCTTGTTTTTGTAAGCTAACTGTGGAAAAATATCTAAAAGAAGAAAAAATCTCAGAAAAAAACAGACAGTTTACTTTTGCATGGACAGATTTATTTGCTTTTACTGGCATTTATGCTACCCTACTGGCATGTGTGATATGTAGTGAGAAATTGCCAAACAACAAAAAAGTAACGTAAACAACATTTCTAAATGAAGCACAAATACAACAGAAATCACACTAGGCAACTACATTACACCTGTTTAAACAATGTGTTAGATTTATTTAACTATCAAGTATGTTTTGCGGCTCCAGGCAAATTATATTTGGTAGGAGAGGGGGCCAAAATGGCTCTTTTGCTCACAAAGGTTGCAGACCCCTGGGCTACGCTAAGCCTAGGAAACTGGAACAAGAAAACAAGATGACATATTTCAAGTCAAAGGGAAAATCACTTACTTACATTATCTAAGAAGCTTAAGTAATGTGTCTAATGACTAAAATAAATCAGGTTTGCAAAGTTTACTGAGATAATGGAAGTAACAACAAAAGACAAAATTGAAAAATGTACACTAGGGTGTGCTCTGGTGGCCTAGATAGGAATAGTCAGAGACAGAAATAACAAGGGGTGACCTCTGATGGTCTGGATGAATTAATCCAAGATATCTAAGATATCCTGTTATGAAAGCAACAAGGGTCCACAATCATCAATGGGTCCTTAGCATCTGGCTATGTGCCAACTACCTTCAAGCAAGCAAGGGTCATTCCCATCTTAAAGAAACCTGCTCTGGACCCATCAGGCATCGACAACTACAGACTGGTATCACTATTCTCCTTTCTTTCTAAATCTCTGGAAAGCACTGTTTTTAACCAACTGTCTGTCTATCTCTCACAGAACAACCTCTGAACCAGTCTGGGTTCAAAGCGGCACATTCCACAAAGACGGCCCCTTTTGGCTGTTTCTGAGAAACTGCATGCTGCTCGATCAGCCAAGCTGTCATCTGTACTTATCTTCCTGGACCTTTCAGCAGCATTTAAAACAGTCAACCACAAGACTCTCTTGTCTACCGTCAAGAGCCTCGGTATCCGTGGAACAGCATGGGAATGGTTTGCTTCCTACCTGGAAGGTCGCTCATACGAGGTAACATGGAGGGGATCCATATCTGCCCCATGCAGACTCACCACTGGTGTCCCACAAGGCTCAGCACTTTATCCCCTTTTTTTCTTTCTCTATACCCACTCCATTGGTGAAGTCATATTCTCACATGGGTTTTCTTACCACTGCTATACCGATGACACTCAACTAATCTTTTCTTTCCCTTTATCAGATAACACAGCTTCCGCTCGGATCTCAGCATGCTTGACAGACATATCTTTATGAATGAGTGATCATCAACTAAAACTCAACCCCAGTAAAACAGAACTGCTGGTCATTCCAGGTGATTCATCTCCAGGTCAAGATCTCCAAATAACTCTTCATGACTCTCTGCTCTCCCTTCAGCCACTGCTCATAACCTTGGGGTAACTATGAACAATGAACTGTCCTTCTTCCCACATGTTGCTCGTTCCTGTCGATTTCTTCTCTACAACATCCAAAGAATTCAACCATTTCTGTCCACACAGGCTGCCCAGGTGCTTGTTCAGTCTCTTGTCATCTCAAGACTCGACTACTGCAGCTCTCTGCCGGTAGGTCTTTCCCTGAATGCTATTTGTCCACTGCAAATTATCCAAAACACAGCCGCATGACTTGTGTTCAATCTGCCCAAATTCGCCCACACCACCCCACTGCTGCGCTTCCTTCACTGGCTTCAGTAGCTGCCCGTATCCAATTCAAATTACTGATGCTTGCCTACAAGGCCAAAAATGGACCAGCACCATCTTACCTCAGAGACCTCATCACATCTCACACTGCACCACGTTGTTTGAGATCCTCCAGCAATGATGACTGGTACCACCTTCTCTCAGAATGAGAGGTAAGTATACTTCAAGGCTCTTCTCTGTTCTGGCACCAAGGTGGTGGAATGAACTTCCCCTAGATGTCCGTACAGCGGAGTCCCTGCCTATCTTCAAGCAATGATTAAAGACCTACCTCTTCCTGAAAAATTTAAATTAGCACTTTCCAAGTTTGCTTTGTAGAATTCAAGAGTTATATTTATATTAAGTTTGTGTACCAGTGTAGATTTATTCATTGCTAGACACTCAAAGCACTTTTGTACGTCGCTCTGGATAAGGGCGTCTGCTAAATGCCGCTAATGTCAAGTCAAGTCAACAGACATTGTCTCAAAGCAGCTTTACAGAAATCAACAGTCAAGGTGAACGGTGTGCATTAATCCCTGATGAGCAAGCCGTGGCGACTGTGGCAAGGAAAAACTTCCTTAGATGTCATGAGGAAGAAACCTTGAGAGGAACCAGACTCAAAAGGGGAACACATTATCATTTGGGTGACACCAGCTTGATCATAAATCTTTCAACAATACAGAACACTGGAGAGTGAGAACTAACATGAGCACTGGAGTATAAAATTATAAGTAATGATCTTTCTACAGTCTTATACAGTCTTTATGGTTATAAAACTAGGAGCTACTGAGCTCAACATTTGTGATCATCACAGATCCAGCATCAGCTTCTCCATGCCAGAGCCTTTACCACTCCAGGAGGTCCAATGTCAAAACTCCACACATGTAGTGGGATCTAATTGGCACTGGTACGTCTCTAGATGGTTCGGGATGTTTGCGAGTTCAGCATCTAATTCTTCAAAGGTCCATAATCTTCATGAGGTGGGACGCGACTGGAGCTGGCCAACCTCAGGATGCCTTGGGATAAGGAGAGAAAGAGAAGCAGTGGAGAGAAATTAGCGTAGCTGCTGTTCATGATTATTAACAGCACAATTTGATAATGTGCATGTGATCAGATGTTCTGGAGAACGAGGTTATGATGTGAGACGTATGTTATGTGTAGGCTTTGCTAAAAAGATATGTTTTTTAATCTGCACTTAAACTGGGAGAGTGTGTCTGAGCCCGAACACAATGTAAATGTAAATGGGTGCAACAAATACACTATTTCATGTAAATATTTTACATTCCCTTAAAACCTGAGAGGTGTCTACTAACCAATCCTTCTTATAAACTCACACCACCACCACAGTGCAAATATCAACATTGACTACATAGTACACACACATACACCTCTTTACGATGGAAATACCAACATAGATCTACCTCTGCAGGTATTTACACAAAACTTACTATGATGTTTACTTTGCACACTGCCAAATTTAAACATACACATACTTCTTGCATTTGCACTAATAACTTTTTCCATTTGTAATTTATGTCTTTTGTCTTGTTTTCTTGCATCCTAAATTTGTCATAGGCTGCTTGGATGATTCACAGAGTAAGAATTTAAATGTATGGATGTGTATGTATGGAAATGTACATGGAACTCTTTTCACTAAAATTTTCAACAATAACAGTTTATTATGAAAATTTAATTAGAAAAGAAGGAAAATAATTTTGACTTGAATAATAATATAAAATTAAAGTCAGAAGAACCAATCTTTCATTGTGCATTAATGTCAATTTAAATAATCTCATGTCAGCCTCAGGGGTGACATGAGATACAACAATATATTGACATAGTATTATCCTAACTCTCTCTCTCTCTCTCTCTCGCTCTCTCACACAGCAATTCGTCCTGTTGTCCTCATTGTGCTCCACCACACATTTGATAAAAATTACCTTGCTCCAGATAGCAACGTTTGTGTAAATAGGGATGATGCATTTGCTGCAGACATGTGCTGGTATGAAGACATTGGACTGCTAAGATGCTTGGCTAATGATGTGGCACTGAAAACCATCACTGAGTATCTATCACCCAATCTCCCAGTAGGTGTTGAACACAGTTCTAACTAGGTCAATTTTCTTCAATTAAAATGGCTCAATGATTGTCTAATTAGAGTATTCTCTTGATTTGTTTGGAGTGACATTTGTGTTTCATTGTATTTTCCGTTTTTCCAACAGCTTATACCAGTCCATCCACAACCACGGAAAAGAATTTGGATCCTTGTGGTTGTCTTTATTTTATTGGTTGTTTTGTTAACTGTTTTATTTATTTATTTTCTAATTCAGCCAAGGGAAGGACAAAATGGCACTCCAACCACATTGATACCTTTAACTGTAAGCACACAACAGCCAAACACAACTGCAATTACATGGAGGCCTAACATAACTGTAACTACACAACAGCTAACATAACTGCAGCTACACAGAGGCCTAACATAAATAACTAAAGAGTAGCCTTACATAGCTGTTACTACATAACTGCTTAACAAAACTGTAACTGCCCTACAGCCTAAACTAACAAATACTGAACTGCATAGCATAACAGTAACTGTTTATATCGTATAAGAGTTTCCATTCAATCATATTTCAGCAAACACGTGTTGCCAGAGTCAAAGGAATCTGCTGTGAGGTCTTTAGAATCAACAGTGCTGGAGCCTGTAGATAAGAATGGATATGGCTTGAAGGCTATTGCCTAATCAGAGTTCAAGTTCACTACATTGGGGCGCATCGAGCAGGCATACAATAACTTCAGCATTTCCGTGTCCTGTGAATTGAATAGTCAGACAGCAAATTAGCAGTGGTGGGTTGGTACATCTGGTACATTTGGTAAATTGGCCTTTAGTGGGGTCTTGCCCAACTTAATCCACCTTTTAACACCACCACTATCATGTTGCAAATATAGAAACCATCAATACTATACAAAAACACAATATAACAACGCATGGCATTACAGAGAGAGACATAGGAAGGGTGAATACCATTTTTACTGAAGCAGTTCAGAATCAATATTTGTCTAATAACATGACAAAAACATAAAAGATGTTAATAAAATACAACCTACTGACCAGCTAAGCATACTCATAATTTGCACCGCTCCTTAAAAGCTATAAGCCAGTGGTACGGCTCATTTTCACTTGTCTGGAAGTGGCGAACAAACCCTTTCCCAGGCTAAGACAAGCTAGCTAGCTTCAGGGTTGGCCGACCTCTCATCACGATGTCTAGTGTTTCTTGAAAATAGATTTTTAAGTATGTCTGAGACAAAATCAATTTCTCTTCCTCTTTAGGCATAAAAATGTAAAACTTAGATGTATTAATGTGTGCAGAGCGCTACAGATGTGTTTTACTAGTCGAACTTGGCTGTAACAGGTTCCCTCTGACCAACCAACCAGAGGACGGAAAAATGCTGACGCTATTCTGGGCGGCTAGCTGGCCCTGTGAGGCTAATTTGAAATCTGATTGGTTAAAGAAACAGACCAATTGCTAATAGAGACAAAGGTAAAAAAGGCCAGCAGTACAGACTTTGGAATCCCTGGGCAGATTAAATGAACATGGCAGCACATAGAGTTTGAAATCTGATTTAAGAAAAAATCTAACATCCACATACACGTACTGGAAGCAGTGCAGCCAAGAGAAATGCTACAAAATGAAGAACATAAACTGTTGGGAATAGATAATTACAATTTAATGGAAAAAATATTAGAATTTAGGTTGTAAATGTAGGTCAGTGCTTCTGATAGTGTTTAGGCCAGCAGAGAAGGCTTTGCTGGCCCTGACGGCCCACCACTGCAAACTAGTCAGAGCTCACAAGCTGGACCTGTAGCAAACTGCACATGCTCAAATATATTCATGTATACTTAATAACTTTTTTTTTTTTTCTTTCACAATGGCTGACAGAGGAGAAGAAGTTGATGTGGTCACATATAGTTACAAGGCCAGTTTTAAGATATTAAATTTTTTTTTAATATAAAACTGAAATTGTTTATGCCAGCAAAGAAAGACTTGCTGGCCCTGACGGCCATCAATGCTGTTGCTACACAAAGAGCTAACATTAATTCCATATGTAATTATATGGAAGCTTAATTTTAACTACACAAAACCTACAAACATACAAATAACATAGCATTTTAAAGTTTTGGGGAAGAAATGTTGTCCCATTTGCATCTGATACAAGAATGTTGAAACAAAATAAAACAAAATCTGTATTCCAAGATTTTATGAATGTTTCTAATCAATTAAATGCTTTAGTTGTGATTATTGGAATGAAATTAAATGTGCTTAAATTAAAATGTATTCTGTTGTTCAAATAAAATTAATAAAATAAAGCCAAACCTATGTATAACTGTTTCATTATAAGATGTAATCTCACAAATATTATAATAAATTCTTGACAAACATCACAGTATTAATTTCATTCATTATCACAATAAAAATATTGTAAAGGATACTTTTATAAGTAAAATGTGAAATGTTATAAATGTTTTCTATAGACAAAGAACTGTGCTATGTCAGTTGATTTTAAAATGGGGTTTCCATTTTTTCTACTAGTAAAATTTTATACTTTTTAAAACTTTAACTTTTACAGTTCAAATGATTTAACATGTTTAGCAGACATCTTTACCAGGGTTAGAACCTGTATTGACTGCATGTGAGATGTGCTTTCTAGCAGAAAAAGGGAAAATACAGAAGACAAATTTTAGAAACTCAGAACAATTGAAACAATCTAATCTAAAAACCCCGGTCAGGGAACCATCCCCAGCCACTTTTAGTGCCGGTCCCAAGCCCGGATAAATGGCGAGGGTTGCGTTAGGAAGGGCATCCGGCGTAAAAACAAGTGCCAAATCAAATGTGCGGAGGATCCGCTATGGCGACCCCTAATGGGAGAAGCTGAAAAAAAGTTTTTTTAATCTAAAAACCTAAAAATCTTTTTTGAGAGAAATAAACTACAAAATAACAAACTAAAGATGCAACGTATTTGGACAGATAGTGAAACAAAAAAAAGCAGGGGTAGGCAATACAAAGCCAAGCCAGGAACAGACATTAGCTGCAACTAATATAAACTGGGGCTTATGGTGCAGAGGTGGACACAATAGTAACTAATTAGGTTCACTGGGACACAATTGTGAAATCTGCTGAAGCATTAAAGGAAATACATGCTTAGAGGCTGTGGATGTTTTCACTGTAGCATAGTAGCTATAGCTGTCAAACCAGCTAAACTCTTTCTGCAAACTTATGACTCGAGTTATAGCTTAGGTTAGACGTTTTGTCAGAGCACTATGAAAATAAAGTCATAGTAGCACAGGCTGAAGTGATGGCATGCCGGTGTCACACCAAATTCTGATCAGATATCTGTTGTTAATCTAGCCACTGTACTAAAATGGAACCTGGAATTGTTTTGTTGGTTGCTATGAATTTGCTCAGGTGCTCAGCACTAGCAGTGTTTAGCACCTGTCTGTAGCTGAGCATACTGTCTTTGTACACAATTCTAATAACCTCTAATTTAGTTTTTACTCCAATTTTTCCAGGTGTTTTTTTTTACCTTTTTAAATTAGATAGGGGAACAGTGTCTAATGTCCTAGTAAGGATAGTGTCTATGTTTTTAGCCATTTTGTCAAGATCATTTGTAAGGTTTAGTTTAGTAAGATGTTAAGACAGATCAGGCAGGTTGTCCTTAATGGTCAGAGTATTAGTCTTACCAAGTCAATAATGTGGTGAGACACAGCTAATCTGCTCTACAGGTAGTGTGTACAGTATGAGATAATGGTCTGTGATATCATCACCTTGAGGTAAAATATCTATATCAGTGACATCTGCTCAGTGGGATATTATTAAGTTTAGTGTTAATTAAAATTATGAGGCAGTCTAGTGATGTTTTATTTAACTCCAAAAGAGTTTAGAAAGGCCACAAATGATATTCATAGGGCATATTTGTATCATCTACATGAATATTAAAATCTCCTACAAACAGCACTATCAAAACTGACCAAGAGTTCAGAAAGAAAATGAGCAAACTCTTGGAGAAATACATGGGCCCTGTGGGTCTATACACATTGGCTAGCCCAAGAGACAGTAGGGGTTTCTTTGTATGTCGGAAAATACAACATGAAGAACAAGCACTTCAAATGATTTAAATCTGAATCCCTGACTAATATTAATGTATTTTGCTCATTAATGACCATATTCTATATTACTCTGCTTGCATCTTTGCAACCAACATAGTGCTTATAATAGCGGGTAAAGATAAACTGTGTGAGGCAATGCAATCTACACTAGTGGTAGACGGGCTAAAAAACTACAAGCACAACAATTCAGTAAGATAAAAGACAATAGTTCATGATTATTTAAAAGGAAAAAAGATAGAAAACTGTAAAGTTTAAAGTATGAAAAGTCAAAAACAGGAAGCTCAGCCATGTTCTGTTTCCATGTAACCCCAGTGTGCCCAGTGGGATCGTGCAAAATTATACTCTACTTTCATTAATATCAAATAATGAAATGAATGGAAAAAAAACTTAAAGTGACAAACTGAATTAAATTGATGATAAAAGTAATATACAATTTACAAATGAATGGGCTCCTGGAGTCCAATAACAAATCTAGCTAAATATATAGCTAAATATAGCTGAATAAGTGCAATGGATATTTTCTTAAACAAGGCTAAAAATCCATTTTGAATCCGTTTAGTAAATACATTTTTCTTATTTGTTATGGTACCTATGGACCATATGGACCTATGCTAAGTGTAATACAATGCTAAATAAGACAAAAATTTACTTGTGTCTAAATATGCATACATTTAGATAACAGATATTGATATAAATAATTATTATCAATAATAACATCAATGACATCATTATTATTCCCTGTATGTAATAAATTATAGATTTGGTGAATGTTGTATATACAAAAATATTGCCATATTTGTGTTTGTTACATTGGCAGATTTTTCCAACATAAAAGCATAAGAACAGAACAAAAAGGTTTGTAATACAGTATAGTATTGTATAGTATTGTTTGATCATGTTTCTAATTGCAATTCATGACAAATCTGAGCTCCAAGTGCACAATTTATATAAATTGTACATCAAGGGGTAAAACTCAGGCCAGTGGAGGGCTGTAAAACACATTAACCAAAACAGTATTGTTACATAGTCCATTTTGACATTATTAAAATATAAATATATTTCAAAAACAATTTGCCATGGACAAAGGCAAGAAAGACAAAGACAATAAAAGGGCAATAAAAAATGCAACCCTGTTGTTTGATCTGGAATTATCCAGAGTGTACATGCTTTTGCAGTGGGAACCCTGGTCTTCTGTGTGATAGGTGGAGACACTGACTGTCTCTGTTAAATAAATACAATGTTTAGTATACAGAACAATAATAACCTGAGTAATTTGATATCAGCATGTGGGATTTTGGTTGCTATGGTAGTAGCCCTAATGCTCTGAACCACATTTAGGGAGGTGTGTGTGTGTGTGTGTGTGTGTGTGTGTGTATATAAACAAAAGTGAAACTGGAGCTTACAGTATGCCTGTTAGCATTCTTCAGGGAAAGTCTCCTTGAAAGAGAGAAGCACAAGACCACAACAATTCTGAAAGGCTCGTACAGGCTACCATAAAAATGTTACAAGGTTTGTTCATTTCTTTCTTTCATGTTTATCATAAAAAAGATAATCAGACTACAGCTATGTTTAATTTATTGATTTCTGACAATGTGTTTTACTGTCACTTTATAACAGAAGTTTTGAGTTTATGATCTGGGAAGTTGAATTCTATTTGTGACAAAATATAAGAAATTAGAAAAACAGTTCAGATGAAATGTTAAGATAAGACAGCACAAACAAAAATTAAATGTGAACAGAAATTCACATTTTACATTCAGAATTTTCCATATTCATTATTGACATTATTGACTGCATATATAACCCATTGAGAATTGCTAAAGAGTTTGGAAACGATTTCTTTTCTTATGACAATTATTTTGTTCAAAATGAAAGGTTATACATTTTAACTGCAGATACAAAATAAATATATCATCCAATGACTGCAAAGATAAAGATTGACTGCAACTAATAAGTTGACAGTATTGAAAACACATTTTGACTAAATGTGTCATTTTGTCTCCAGGATCAAAAAATCTGGTGTTCTTAATGAATAAAAGTGGGAAATCCTTGGATGCACAACATGAGTTTATAGAGCTTCTGAAAAAACACATCAGGTTTCAACAAGTAAATTCAGCAAATGAATGTGATGCCATCATCGCTTTTGTTCCAGTTATGTCTCGAGCTGGAACAGACATTGAAGCTGCTCTTAAAAACATTCCAAGTAAGACATTTTCTCAGTTAACCAAAAGGTCATATCCAATATCACTCACTACTGTTTTAAATAAAATAGACAGAATAGAATGCCAGCATCTGTTCCCATATTTAGGTCAAATACAGTTCTGAGATTGTATCTGAAATTGCACTATGCAGTTTGGAACATAGCTTTGCACAATATATTTATTGAGGCATAAGCAATCTTATTTGCATTTTGTGTTTATTTAAATAACATAAAACAATGGGTGCGTCAAAGACATTTTGACTAGTATTTTCAGACTTTTGCATCTGCACTGTATATATTTAAATAATTGCACTAAATCAATATTCATAATTATATAAAAATCAAAACAACTAATATTTCATTTTAAATGAATGGCAGTTTAACAAATCTTATGGCTGACCATTTTATTGTCCCACCTTAGATCTGATGGTTACTGAGCAAATCGTGCCATAACACAGCAACATATTAACTCTCTCTCTCTCTCTCTCTCTCTCTCTCTCTCTCTCTTTTTTTTTTACTCTCTTACTCTCCCAGCAACTCATCCTGTTGTCCTAGTTGCACTTCATCACACATTTGATGAAAATTACGTTGCTCCTGAGAGCAAAATGTGTGTAAATAGGAATGGTGTATTTGCTGGAGACTTGCTCTGGTATGAAGATTTTGGACTGCTGAGATGCTTGGCCAATAATAAGGCACTGGAATCCATCGCTAAACATCTATCACCCAATATCTCGGAAGGTCTTGGAAACATAGTAAGTTCATTAGTAGTCAATTTCCTTGATTTAAAATTATATTATTTATTATATTATCTGAGTATTCTTCTCTTGATTTATGTTTAGAGTGACTTTTTGTGTTTCATTGTACTTTCCTGTTTTCCCACAGCTTATACCAGTTAATCCACGACCACAGAGAAGAATTCGGATCTGTGTGGCTGTTTTTGTTTTGGCTGTTTTGTTGACTGTTTGTATTTACTTTCTAGTTATTTCCAGGGAAGGCCAAAATGGCACTCCAACTACATCCACTATACCTTTATCTACACAACAGACAAACACAACTGCAACTACACAACAGCCTAACATAACTGCAGCTACACAGGGCTAACATAGCTGTTACTTCATAAATGCTAACAACTGTAACTGCATTGCAGCCTTGCATGGCTTTAACTATCAAACAGCATAAAATAACAGTAATTACTGTGCATCTTAATATAGCAGTATTTATAGCAGTAATATACCAGCCTAATATTACTGTAACTTCATGATGGCTTAACATAACAGTTACCATAGAGCAGTGGTGGACAAAGTACACAAACCATGTAGAGATACAGTAGGTAAAATATTACTTCATTAAAAGTGCTGCCTTTAAACCTTCACTTGAGTAAAATTACAAAAGTAAAAGCCTTTAAATACACTTAATAATGCAAAATACATCACTATGATTTATTATTGCTATAATGTCCTATTATCATTTTTGTCAAAAGACTCTTGCTTACCCAACCCAAGTTTATGTGAAAAGTCTCTAATGTTACTCATTGCACACACATCTATTAATAGAATGATGTTAATGAGTCACACACTGATTGAAATCTATTAAAATTGTCATGAGTCTAAAACCAACTACTGCAAAGAAATCGTGCATATTAAAGCCACAAGTGTTACAACAATTTAGAGTCAGAAGTTTCATCCATCATTTTTCCTCTTAAAATGTTCTGCTTGCTGTTGAACTGACGCTGAACTGTATATTCGTGCTAAAAGATACCACCAAGCGGCAATCAAAACAAGTTAACCTGATTTTGAGACTCACAGCTGTTCCTGATAAAAGTGGCTACATTTTTATTATCTTTAAAAAGAAGACACTTTGAGCTTTACTGTCCATTATTCAAAGTTGATATGTATAAAAAGTTATACATGATGAAGTACCGTGAAAATAATTCTCTACCCTGATTTGTGACTTGGTGCTTGTTTGACCCACTCATTAATAAAAAGGAATGACAAATTTTGCAAAATGTATGTAAAAAGTAAGATATTTAAATTTGAAGTTAAAGTCTCCCCAAATAGAAATACTTCAGAAAAGTATAGATACACAAAAAAGCTACCTACTGTAAGTACAGTAACAAATTACATTTACTTTGTTGAAGTAAATGCCACAGAGCTTCCTAATCTACTAGTAAATACAGGCAGACAAAGTATAAATGTCCACACAGTAGCCTAATATAGCTGTATTTATTTGTATGTTGAACATAACTGACACTACACATAGCAGTAATACATACAGTAACAGAATAACATCTACTAACTAACAACATAGCAGAATAAAAAAATTATCTGCACAGCAATGTAACTTTAACTACATGTTGGCCTAACATACTGTAACTGTAACTACACAAAAAACCTAATCAAACTGTAACTGCATAAAAAACATAAAAAGCCCCCCACAAATCTTTCTTCTAATTGCTTTTTTTTAATTAAATCTTTTGCATAAGTTACAATATTTATTGCAGTATACAGAAATAAACATAATTTAAAATGATGCAAATATAATCCCACATTCACAATATTTTTGAAAAATATTAATATAAAAATAAACTATAATAATATTTATTGTTTTAATTAACACAATAATAAAACAAAAAAGAAACCCATATTTTATGCACAATAGTACATTGAAAAAACTGAGGAACTATGGCCTTAATGAGAGGAATGTAGATGGGCAGATGGTGGTACATTTTGCCAAAAAGATGGAAATGGCAGTGGTAAATACTTATTTAAAAAAAAAGGAGGAGCATAGGTTGACGAATAGGAGTGGAGGTAGGAGTACAAGGAGATCATCATGGCAGCAGGTGAAGTGGGATTTAGCAAAAGCAAAAGCTGAAGAAAAGGCATATGAGGAGCTGTATGAGAAGTTGGACACTAAGCAAGGAGAAAAGGATTTGTACCGCCTGGCCAGGCAGGGGGACCGAGAGAAGGAATGGAGAAGGTGTATGCTGGTACCGATTTTTAAGAATAAGGGAGATGTGCAGACCTGCATTAACTACAGAGGGAATAAAGTTGATCAGTCACACCATAAAGTTATGGGAAAGATTTGTGAAAGCCAGGCAGAGGGAAAAGGTGACATTTGCGAACAGTATGGTTTCATGCCGAGGATGAGCACTATTGATGCAATATTTGCTTTAAGAATCCTGATGGAGAAGTATAGAGAAGGTCAGAAGGAGTTGCATTTTTTGTTTGTGTCATTGTATTTTATAAGTGTGGTGTGGCAGTGAAGTATGTGAGGGTGGTGCAGGACATGTATGAGGACAGTCTGACAGCAGTGAAGTGTGCAGATGGAACGACAGACTGGTTCAAGGTGGAGGTGGGACTGCATCAAGGATTGGCTCTGAACCCTTTTCAGTTTGGTGATGGACAGGTTGACAGACAGGGTCAGACAGGAATCTCCATGGACTATAATATTTTCAGATGATATTGTGATTTGTGGTAAGAGTGAGGAGCAGGTGGAGATGAGCCTGGAGAGGTGGAGGTACATGCTGGAGAGAAGGGGAATAAAAGTCAGTAGAAGTAAGACAAAGTACAGTGGAGGGGTGCGGTTGCAGGGAGAAGAGGTGGAGAAGGTGGAGGAGTTCAGCTACCTGGGGTCAACAGTGCCAAGTAATGGAGAGTGTGCTAGAGAAGTGAATAAAAGAATGCAGCCAGGGTGGAGTGGGTGAAGAAGAGTGGCAGGAGTGATTTGTGATAGAATGGTATCTGCAAGATTGAAAGGGAAAGTGTATAAGACTGTGAGAGACCTGCATTTTAGTATATCTTCTTAAGATACAATACTATTGAAATGTAACTTGGATATATTTTAGAGTATGTGCAGCTTGTAAAGCAGTACAGATTTACTCTCCTCTGAAAATAACATACAGCCATTTTCATCGAAAAAACTGGCAACAAAAGTAAGTACACCCTGAATGATAGCTGTAGGGTGCTTACCCATGTAGTGCCAAATGTCCTATTCATCATGTTTTTGTCTGCTTGACAGGACCATACAAATGTGTGTATCTTGTATTAGAGCAGGGAAAATTTGGCACTATGAGTACAATTCACTCATACTGACCACTGGATTTTCAACATGGTACCTTATGGCAAAGAAGTCTCTGAGGATTTGAGAATTAAAATTGTTGGCCGAGGATGTGAGAAGATCAGTAACACCCTAAAACTGAGTTACAGTACAATGACCAGGGTCACACAAAGATTTTCCAAAACAGGTTCCACTCAGAACAGGCCTCGCAAGAGTTGATCAAAGAAAATGAATCCTTGTGCTGTGTGCCAGGTGCAGAAGCTGGCTTGAAAAAAAAAATAGATGCATGAGTGCTGCCAACATTGCTTTAGAGGTTGCAGAACTGGAAGGCCTGCTTGTCCAAAATGTATTGTAACATTCTGAAGCAGAACATGACCCCTCCCCCCTTAAGAAAATGGACCAACATGGACCAACATGGACCAACATGGATGACAAGTAGATCTCACACAGATTGTAGATATGTGTAACGATGTATTGAGACAAGAGGCACCGTTAAAAAAAATAAAATAAATAAACCATTCAGTCAACATTAAATCAAAGGCCAAAAGTTCTTTCACTTAGCCTTTGGAGTTTGGAACTTAGTTCTAATCTTTGGTGACAGGCAGAGTCACTAATTGTCTGTGATAAACAGAACAGAACAATAAACTGACTAACAATTATGTGACTAATCTGATATCAGTTGAAAATTTACTTCCAGTTTTGTTTTCCCATAAATGCATAAGTTAACAGCAAGGCATAAGAGCGTGAAAGTGAAAGTAGTAGAACTAAATATATTTAAATTGGTTATTTTTGACTATCTATCGAACCAAAGTAAAAAAGACAAATATCATTCAATACATTTAATATGAAAAAGGATCAATTTATGAAAGAAATATATTAGAATTAGAATATTCAGAAAGAAGCAAGGTCTCTACTGGATTTTAAACAACAAAATGTTCATTCTAAGGTAAATGAAAGCTAATAAGGACAAAGCCAAGGAAGACATATCAACATATAATGTTTGTAGACCCTTGGGGGTTAATTATTAGAAACACGTAAAAAGTTTGCAAATAATACTGTTTTAAATAAAGGAAACCATACACAAAAAAAACCTTTCTTTTGGCTTCTCCCATTAGGGGTTGCCACAGCGGATCATCCATATGTTTGATTTGGCACATTTTTTATGCTGGATGCCCTTCCTAACGCAACCCTCCCCATTTATCCGGGCTTGGGACCGGCACTAAGAGTGCACTGGCGTGTGCAACCCTAATGGCTGGGGTTGGTTCCCTGACTGGGGATCAAACTCGGGCCGCAGCAGTGAGAGCGCCACATCCTAACTACTAGACCACCAGGGAACCTAAAGGAAACCATACAAAACACACACACAAAAAAAATCACATGTACTAAAATGTTATCATTAAACCACACCTTGTTGATTTTTATTAGCTATCTATTTGACATTTTTTATTCAATTAATCAAAAAATCTATTTTGACATCTATTTGGGCATTTTTAACCATAAAGTCTATACTGTAGTATGTTGCCTGAAGCTGTCCATTTTATCAATCAGACTGTGATTTGGTCACTCCGAAGCCATCTAACAGTCTGAACACATCAGCAATTTCACAACTTTGATAGGATGTTCAGAGCGTGTGATAGCTTACACATATACATGTGGATCCTTTCTAAAAAGACTGACAGAGGAAATTCGTTTGGTCACAGATATATTTACAAGGACATTTACAAGACAGACTTTACAAGAAAAGCGTGAGGTTGGCCATTTGAAAGGTTGGCCAAAACAGTTTAAAACACTTGTTAAGCTTTTTCATGAACTATTTATACTTTTGGGTTTTTTCCTGTAGAATTTGCACAAAAGCACATGTGGTATTTAATATTCAACAATTCCTCTCCTCCAGCCTAGATGTACAGTGGTACCTCGACATACGAGTGCCCTAACATACAAGTTTTTTGAGATACGAGCAGTCACTCGGTCGATTTTTTACTTTGATACGTGAGCAAAAACTTGAGATACGAGCTCGAGACGCCGGTGCCAGATGGCAAATTGAAAGCCAGAAAGCGAAGATTGTGACGAAAATTAAGATAAGCAAAGAAGAAAAAGTAAAAATTTTATAGTTTAGGGATACGTAGTGTACAGGAGTGATAGTAAAAAAAACTGCCTCCGCTTATCGCCTTTACCACAAAAATAGACCTCACAGTGGGAAATTTACTCACATGTAAAGGTGCTGCTTGTGGTTGTCCCTGAATCTGTTGACACACAGAACATGTGTGGGCTAAATATTCAATTTGGCAATGTAGTCGAGCCCACCAAACATAGCTTCTGGCCATTTTTTCAGTATAGATACCATGGCAGAAAAAAACAAAGACGCATACAAACAGCTATCACATGCAGCCTTAAGAACAGTAAAATTTCTTAAGTATGAACTGACACAAGTGAAAATCTATGCCTGTAGTTACTCTGCTTATTTCTTTCTTTTTTCATACTTGTGTAAAATTGTTAAAATACATTTTTATACCTGGCTACACATTCCACACCGTTTTCCTACAAAAATTGTTAAAGGTGGCATGTTTTTTATGTCATACAGGCTGAGTCCAGCTGGAATTGTTTTCCTGACTGAGTATTGCACTATTATGAAACCTGTAGTGAAGGAATCAGTTGTTAGAATCAGCTGTTAATTATTAACCCCAGTTTTGTCTACTTTATTATTACTACACACAGTGTTGTAAGTACAGTAAATTTGTCTTTGCAGTTTCTGCATTATGATCAACTCGTTTTGCTACATTACTGTAACACGTTATTTCTTAGTTGTTCATCCATTTTCAGAATTTATAATTCTGTGTTTTGCTCTGTCTGTATACACTCTCCAACTAAACATTCACAAGATTCACCTTTGACTTGTTTGAGAACTAGTTGATTATTGGTTGATCTGATGCAATTCACTCGCCTTCATTAGTAACATTCAAGATTCATTTGCACAATTCAGCAATTCAAGTAACATTTACAAACAAAAAAAAAGTTCAATAGAAATTTTAGATGACAGATGATGACAACTTGTTTAACCATTTTGCATTCAATGACTTATGCATTGAACTGATGCCGAGATGTTTTGGGGGTTAAAACTATTCAGGTGAAACCAGTATAATATATTTTGATCAACATGACATAAACAACTAATAATGTAGGAAACAGCAGACACTTGTACACAATCGATTAAATGATGTACAAAAGCATTCGCAATTTGATCAAAGCAACAAGAAATTTTCTTATGATAAGCACAAATAACTAAATGATGTGGAGGTTGAACAAGTAGTTATGAGAATTTAATTTCTGATCTGAGAAACGCTCCAAATCAACTGAGAAAAACTATAATCGAAATGTAATGTATCTGCAGTCATTAAGAATTCCGTTTATGCTACGTCATGTCCACAAGGTGGCGCCTTCACACTTAAATGTGTATTTATTTCAGTTATTTTTTGTTAGTTTACCTTGTTTATTTTTATATTTCAACAATTTTCAGAATGTGTATATTTGACTGGTACACTAAAAAAGTTTTTGCTTTTGCAAAATTTATGGAATATTACAAGTTTTGGGTTATATTATTAATTATTCCCATCATACTTGGTGGTACAGGTCACTTCAGGTTCACCGCATGCAAGGAAAGCCACGATGATTGTTAAAAGCTTCAATGATTATTGTAAAATAAGATGTTTTCAATAAAAATATAAGTTTGTGCAAGAAACCCCCTAAGTTACCATTCTTAGTCCACACGCAGGCAAAGTGGTATGTAGGTTTATTTTCTGTTTTATGTATTAATTTAAAGTCATGTTTTTCTTTGTAACTGAATATATTTGTGTATATTTATCCTTTTATTTAGTTCTGCGGTGTTGATGTCGGTGTTGATGTCACTGTCGATGTTGGTGTTGACGTCCATTACGTGTAATAATCATCAGTAACAAAACCTCGGCCTTCGGATTGTGACTAAGGGCAGCATATGTAATCATCAGAAATATTCAATATGCATTGTTCTGTGTTGTCACTTAACAGGTCTGGTCTGTGTAAAACAACACCAGATGCCAGAGGCACCGGTAGAGCAAGTCGGGCAACATTCATCAGTAAACGTCTATTCAGCAGTGCTGGACTGCTATTCACCACAAAATAAGCATCTGAGATGAACTCAGATAACTGCTGCTCAAATTTAACAGAAAATTGTTAGAGTAAGGATGGACACAAATAAACTGTAATGATATGCAAAAGAGCAGGAGGGCAGACAATGGCACAGTTGTCTTAACCTTCGTCTTATGTTAGCTTTCTGTCACTATCTCTTATGTTAACGGGTCGGTTTTGACCCGTGTCTTAAAACAGTCATAAAATACCATCTAAATTATTATTTATCATCCAATCTGTTTCCTACCTCTTGGTTAACTTGTTAGGTTTCCTTACCCATGAAAATATTGCTTTTAATATTTTTGGTGTGGCCCCCTGGGCCTTTCTTTTGATAGCATACCTCTCGTTTTTAATTAAAAAAAGTGTAAAATGAACCTCAAGAGAATTATATAAATAAATTAAAGATTGTTATGTTGCTTGACTAATACTGAGGGGGAATTAAAAAACATCTCTAAATAAAAAAAATAAATAAATAAAAAAATTATTTTAATATTATTAACTATAGTAACATCTATGGTGTTCGAGTCAATTTTGACCCATATATTTTTACTCCAAAAAAGAAGCAAAATTATTATTATTTTATTTTTAAATAGAGCTTTAATAGAAATACTAAATTAAAATTTGTAATAATAAAAATATATAGATTTGCAGTCAAACAAACAACAACCAATCAAGCAAATCAAGTACTAGCCCCCAAAAAAGTCTTTGTTTGCAAAAACATACATGTGTGTGTGTTTAGATGCATGTGTGGCAAAAACTTGCAGAGATATTTTTTTCAGTAGAAGCACAATATGTTTGTCTTTCTGTCCTTATTGCTAGGGCACACCTGACCTCTCTTTCTTTTAGAATCAGGTGGCCTCAGTGGGGTTGTGGCTGTTGCTGTGCTGGTTGATGTTGAGGCAGGGCTGGCTGAGAAGGATGCTGATGCTGATGCTCCTTGAGTTGCTGATGGCATGGATAGAGTGCTAGGTGAACTCTGCAGCTGTCTAACCATGGCTGGGTCTCAGCTTCGCTCAATGGGTGTCTTGACTAAGAAACTTCCTAGCTCCTCAAGAAACATTCTTCGCTTGTTTTTTTGGTTGAGGTCCACCCTAGCTGGATGTGGTGCCACAACACAAATGCATTGTATGCAGACACATCTAGGATGTTATAAAACACAACCACTGGCCATCTCCTGGTCATTCCCTGGCAAGTGTAGGTGACAGTCAGCTTATCCAGGTTGTCCACTCCTCCTTTGTCTCCGCTTTGTCTCACTTCCTGATGACACATCTGCATATTTGTGAATTGTGGACATAGGTACCAAAAAAAAATGTGTGTGTGTCTGTGGGGGGCAAAAAATGTATGAATTTTGTAACTATTTATTTGTATGATACAGTTGCAAATAAGTATTTGAACACCTGAGAAAGTCAATGTTAATATTTGGTACAGTAGCCTTTGTTTGCAATTACAGAGGTCAAACGTTTCCTGTAGTTTTTCACCAGGTTTGCACACACTGCAGGTGGGATTTTGGCCCACTCCTCCACACAGATCTTCTCTAGATCAGTCAGGTTTCTGGCCTGTCGCTGAGAAACACGGAGTTTGAGCTCGCTCCAAAGATTCTGTATTGGGTTCAGGTCTGGAGACTGGCTAGGCCACGCCAGAACCTTGATATGCTTCTTACAGAGCCACTCCTTGGTTATCCTGACCGTGTGCGTTGGGTCATTGTCATGTTGGAAGACCCAGCCTCGACCCATCTTCAATGCTCTAACTGAGGGAAGGAGGTTGTTCCCCAAAAACTCGCAATACATGGCCCTGGTCATCCTCTCCCTAATACAGTGCAGTCGCTCTGTCCCATGTGCAGAAAAACACCCCCAAACATGATGCTACCACCCCCATGCTTTACAGTAGGGATGGTGTTCTTGGGATGGTACTCATCATTCTTCTTCCTCCAAACACGTTTAGTGGAATTAAGACCCAAAAGTTCTATTTTGGTCTCATCTGACCACATGACTTTCTCCCATGACTCCTCTGGATCATCTAAATGGTCATTGGCCAATTTAAGACGTGCCTGGACATGTGCTGGTTTAAGCAGGGGAACCTTCCGTGCCATGCATGATTTCAAACCATGACGTCTTAGTAGTTCTGGGCTGATTTCTCACCTTCCTTAGGATCATTGAGACCCCACGAGGTGAGATCTTGCATGGAGCCCCAGTCCGAGGGAGATTGACAGTCATGTTTAGCTTCTTCCATTTTCTAATGATTGCTCCAACAGTGGACCTTTTTTTACCAAGCCCTTTCCAGCCTTGTGGAGGTGTACAATTTTGTCTCTAGTGTCTTTTGACAGCTCTTTGGTCTTGGCCATGTTAGTAGTTGGATTCTTACTGATTGTATGGGGTGGACAGGTGTCTTTATGCAGCTAACGACCTCAAACAGGTGAATCTAGATTAGGGTAATAAATGTAGTGGAGGTGGACATTTTAAAGGCAGACTAACAGGTCTTTGAGGGTCAGAATTCTAGCTGATAGACAGGTGTTCAAATACTTATTTGCAGCTGTATCATACAAATAAATAGTTTAAAAATCATATATTGTGATTTCTGGATTTTTTTTTTAGATTATGTCACTCACAGTGGACATGCACCTACAATGACAATTTCAGACCCCTCCATGATTTCTAAGTGGGAGAACTTGCAAAATAGCAGGGTGTTCAAATACTTATTTTCCTCACTGTATATTGCATCAGCAAGGTCTCTCCCAGGCAAAGATTTCAAAGCAGACTCGGGTTTCAAGATGTGGTGTTCAAGCACTGTACTCAGTGGTCAACCAGGGAAACTTAATGTAGTGGATGAAAGACATATCATACTTACATCTCTTCAACATTGATGTCTAATTCACTGGAGAATTCTGGCCAGAAGTGGTCTTAATAGAAGAATTGCAGACAAAAGGCCATACCTCTGACATGGAAACAAGGTTAAGCAACACAACTAAGCTGAAAACCTAAAATCTGGTGTGCAAAAATAATGACAGCAGGTGCTCTGGACTGATGGGTAAAAAAAAAACATTTTGCTGTAGCAGGAAGCAAGATGTTGGTCTCTGAAGAGCTGAAAAGTGTTACAATAATGACTGTCTGCAGGCAACAGTGAAGCATGGTGGCCATTCCCTGCAAGTTTATGGGGATGGATTTCTGCAAAAAAGTGTAGTGCAAAAAAAGTGCAAAGTGTAAAACATGTAAGCTGTTTTGCAGGTAAAGAGTAGTCACACTAAATATTGATTTAATTTGGATTTCACTTCTATTTTTTTACTTTCCTTTTTGATTATTGATATAAATTGTTAACTTGCTAGGCTGTTGTTAGTGTTAAGATGTATCTCACACTATCTCACACACATTTCTTTGTCTGTTCAGTTTCTATAGAATATTTACGATGTTAGCCTGTAAGGTAAACAGGGAGCCTTTTCTGGGCTCACACATCTCCGGCTAGTATATCCTCTTGTCTAAACAGGAAACAAGTTTAGGACAGCCTTTTCTCTGTATGTGTATATATACGCTCTGCTACCTGCAATAAACAGAAGAGGAAGAACATGCATTCTGTGTGCTGTGTATTTCTTCTTCCCTGATAACAAAAAGGCACCACGGGCATAGCAGGTCGTATGGAAAACCTCTCCAAGAATTAAGTTTCGTTTGGGCATGATAAAAATCTAACAGCTGTTAATTGTTTTTTTAAAGCATTCGTACTTTACAGCATTTTTTTCACTACTGCCTAAAACCTTCATTTCATATTCTTTTATTTTTATTTTCTTATAATATTAATATATTCCTTTATCAGAATGATAATCAAGGCAAAATCTAAATCTATCCCCATGTAAGATAAGGTAAACAAATCTCACTCAGTGCTGTGACATAGGGTAATTGATTAGTTCCAAAGTGTTAGGAGCAGCCCTGTGGTCTTGACTCTAACTTGGATTTCTGTTAAATGATGCATTTAAAGGAAAGTGAAACTGAAAGCATATTTTCAGCTTCTTGTAAACATTAACAGTTTCCTTTAAATGCATCATTTAACAGAAAGCCAAGTCAGGGTCAAGACCACAGGGCTAGAACTCATTCATTACCGTATGTCACAGCACTGAGTTCACCCTAAACCACATTTTTGTCTTACTGTAGCTGATATGGGCAGATACATCAAACTCTTTCATTTTCGGATTTTCTGAATTATTATTTTTTTGATTTTCTGAATTATTACATTTTAAAAGTTCTAATTAGAATATTTTTAGATAGCTAATAAAAACAAACCCCTGAAAACACATTTGAACAGAGTATAGCAAGTGAAAGATTTCTAAATTGAAACGTGCTTTAGTGATTTTATTACTATATTCTTCTTCTGATCAAGAAACAACAAAAAGAGCCCTTCATCCTAGAGTAACAGCTTTACATGTCACTGGTATAAAATGGTAACACTGGAGACTTTTTTTTTTTAATATTCTTAAAGAAAACTTTACAAAATTAAATTGGTGTGTGTGGCAGCAAGTGCTGGTAAGTGCCATGTCACCATGGCTTGCTCATCAGGGATAAATACACATCAATCACCTGAACTGTTAAATTCTATACAGCTGCTTTGAGACAATGTCCGTTGTGAAAAGAGCTATAGAAATATAGAAAACTTGATTAGACTTGACTTGACTTGGTATCCGAATGTGTATGTGTGTTGTGAGTTTTCTCCCTGTGGGCAGAGGCTGGCATGCGTGCAAAAATAGTTTACCTATATATCTATACACATAGATAGTGAGACACATAGTGTCCTTAAGATATAAGGTGTAAAAACGTGAAGATGGTATATGTATACCAGTGTTATTATAAATAGCGAAAAAGAGAAGTGTAAGAGTGGTAGGATGAATACATAATACTAATATTCAACTTCTTCTTCTTCATTCGGCTGCTCCCGTTAGGGGTCGCCACAACGGTTCATCTGTCTCCCTACTACTCTGCCCCTTTCAAACCAACTTTCTGCATGTCGTTCCTCACCACATCCATAAACCTCCTCCTTGGCCTTAATCTTTACCTCCTTCCTGGTGGCTCCATCCTCAGCATTCTCCTACCGATATACCACATGCCCCTCCTATGCACTTGTTCAATCAGGTTCTCTCACTTTGTTCCCAAAATGTTCTACAAGCGTTGTCCCTCTAATTAACTCATTTCTAATCCTGTTCATCCTTGTCATTAAATTATATTAATCAAAAATGTTAATTAAATTTTAATTTAAATAAAATAAAATTTGATTTAAATATGAATGTAGGTGTGTGAAATATAGACACTAGTGGGGTAAGAACAAATAGGGTTAATTAATAGTGAAAGCATGGGAATATGCATTCATATAAACTGCTTAGTTGAAGCGAAAATATACAGATAAACATTCTTTAATTCTACGATTCTTGTAAATCGTATGTTTTAAGTAACTCAAGTCGTATTATAGCTAGGTTATAATGTAGGCTCAGCTTTGCCAATTGTGAAAATGTAAATAGCTATAATATCACTGTATACTTGCTGGACATGTGAAAACTGCACTGTTTGGAAAAGTACATGAGTGGATGAGTAAGTAAGTAAGTAAGTAAGTAAGTAAGTAAGTAAGTAAGTAAGTATATATAAACAAACAAATAAAAAATTGCTGCACATACAAATTGAACCCCTTTTCTGTCTTATAAAGATATGTGTGTAGTCCGTGCTGTGTTGGGTTTTGTTGTTTTCTGCTTGTTTTTGCTAGTTATTGCTATATGTTGCTGTTAATACCTCTGAATATTTAATATATATATATATATATATATATATATATATATTTTTTTTTTATAAAAATCTAGTAATTACATTATGTTGATTAAGTAAGCAAATAATAACTGATTTTATTAATAATTAATCATTAATTAAATAAGAACAAAACAAATAACATTTTACATATACATTATATGTATTTATAATGTATTTTTAATTTGTTCAGTTATTTGGGTAAGTTAAATGTGTATAAATGTGGGTATGCTATTACATTTCAAATAAGATTTCTTGGAAGGGGTACTGTTATACGAGAGAAACGGAGGCGGAAGCCATAGTCACAGAAACGGGTTTTATTCAGGAAAGGTGAGGATGTGAAGAGAATGCTCCGAAGAGAAATACAGAGGAGATATCCGTGGTACGCCTGGAAAGAGGCGAGGCCCACGATGTCCGAGGCGGAGTCCGGAGCAGAAAAGGAATATCCGTGGTGCGCCTGAAAAGAGGCGTGGTCCACAATATTCGTATCGGAATCCGAGGCGTGAAAGTAATATCTGTGGTGTGCCTGGAAAGGGGCACGGTCCACAGTATTCGAATCAGAATCCGAAGCGCGAAAGTAAATCCAAGGTGCGCCTGGAAAGAGGCGCGGTCCACACGAGGGAACCACAGGGAACTGGAGCCGAGCAATGTCCTCTGAGGAGGTCTGGAAAGAAGCGAGCCCCACCCCAGAAGACTGGAGCAGAGCGACCTCCCCCAGGAAGGTCTGGAATGGAGCCTCATCCTCCACGGAGACCAGGAACGGATCGACGCCCTTGGCAGGGAAAGGACACTGGGCAATGTCCTTGATGGAGACCGGGAGCGGAGCAATGTCCCCTGCGTAGGTCTGGAACAAAATGGTGCCCATCACGGAAGTCAGGAGCGGATCGATGTCCCCCACAAAGGCCTGGAACAGAGCCGCTACTACCACAGAAACCCGGACTGGCACGTCGGCCTTGGTGATATCTGGAGGCTGGGTGGAGCACTCAACGGGGCTTATGGTCTGGGAAACCTTCTGGACGGAGACCGGAAACGTATCGACGCCCATGACGGAGGACAGAGGCCGAGCCGTGCCCTCAGCTTGGTCCTGAGGCTAAACAACGTCCTCAGCGGGGATCGGAGGCTGAGCGATGCTTTCGGTGGAGACTGGGAGCAGGAAGACATCCTTGGTGGAGACCAGAGACCGAGTGACGCCGTCTGCGGGGTTCACAGGTGCGAGATCACCTTCCGGGGAGCTCAGGGGCAAGACGTTGTCTTCAGAGGAGCTCAGGGCGAGACATCACCTTCCGGGGAACTGGGAGGCGGAGTCGGGAGTCGCCTTGAGTGGAGTTTGGTTGTGTGACGTTGTCCTGAGAGGGACTCTGAGGTGGGACGTTGCCTTCAGAAGAGCTCGGGAGCAAGACGTTGCCTTTAGAGGAGTTTGGGAGCAAGACGTCATCTACTGGGGAGCTCGGGAGCAAGACGTCGCCTACTAAGGAGCTCAGGAGCGAGACTTCACCTACTGAGGAGCTCAGGAGCAAAACGTCGCCTATGGAGGAGCTCGGGAGCGAGACGTCGCCTACTGAGGAGCTCGGGAGCACGACATCACAATTGGGTGGCTTTGGAAACAGCCTGTGGCTGTCAGAGGGGCCTTGGACAGCGATGGAGCTCCCCACAGGGTCTTCACCCACTGCTTAACCCTTGGAGAGATCCAGCAGCGTAAAGGTACCCTTACCAAGACCTGGGCTGGTGTCTTTACCCTCTGAGGACCTTGGGACTGCCACGCCATCGTCATATGCATCTGGAGGGATGGGGGCAGCAGTACAACCCCCTTCTTGCGGTCTGGTGGCGGTTCGATGTCCCTGTCGTGGCCAGGCGGCGGTTTGATGTCCCTCTTGTGGCCAGGCGGCGGTGTGCCGTCCCTTTCGCGGCCAGGCGGCGGTTCAACGTCCCTTTCTCGGCCAGGCTGCGGTTCGACGTCCCTTTTGCGGTCCTGGAGCAGAACGGAGCTCTCGGGGAATCTCTGGAGCAGAGCTAAGCTCTCCTAGGGACTCTGGAGCAGAGCTAAGCTCTCCTGGGGACTCTAGAGTGGAGCTGAGTTACCTTGGGGACTCTGGAACAGAAAGGAGCCCTCGGGGGCACTCTGGAGCGGAGAGGAGCCCTAGGGGTCACTCTGGAGTGGAACGAAACTCTCTGCCGAGGAACTCTGGAGCGGAACGGAGCTCTCCGGGAAACTTTGGATCTCTATGTTTTTTGGGGTTTTTTTTGTGTCCCCCTTTTCTTTGTCCTTTTATTCCTTTTCAGGGGTCCGTTATTCTGTTATGCGAGAAAAACGGAGGCAGAAGCAATAGTCACAGAAACGGGATTTATACAGGAAAGGTGAGGATGTGAAGAGAATGCTCCGAAGCAAAACGCAGAGGAGATATCCGTGGTACGCCTGAAAAGAGGTGAGGCCCATGATGTCCGAGGTGGAGTCCAGAGCAGGAAAGGTATATCCGTGGTGCGCTTTGCAGGCGTGGTCCACAATATCCGTATCGGAATCCGAAGCACGAAAGTAAATCCAAAGTGCGCCTGGAAAGAGGCGCGGTCCACACGAGGAGAGATAGAGTCTCAAGTCCCACCCGTATAACGTGCAATAACGGACAGCGAAAGACTCGAGAACGGGAGTTTATGAAGGTGCGTGATTAACGAGTCCCAGGTGTCTTAGATCAAGGCCAGGAGTGGCCGAGATAGCGGCCGCATGTCAGCCGCCAAAGGGGGCATGGCAGGGAAATCCCTGACAGGTACTGTTTAACTGTTCAAATTATTTCAATATATTTTAAATGTTTCCATTTATGCTATGCACACCATAGTTATTAATTCATTAATTTTACCCATTCACTATCCATTCAGTCCTTGATAAAAATCTTTAGATACCCCTAATTCTACTTACATAAAGAAAAATTATAAACATTTTTGCTCTGAACAATGGGGTTTGCCCCTTCCTGATTTCTTATATTTTTGCATGTTTGTCACACTTTAATATTTCAGATCAGCAAACTAATTTAAATATTAGTGAAAAATAACACAAGTGAACACAACATGATGTTTTTAAATAAACATTTTTATTATTGAGGGAAAACACAATCAAACATGGCCCTGTGTGAAAAAGTGTTTGCCACCTGTTAAAACTGTGGTTTATCACACCTGAGCACAGCGACAACTCATCCAAGAGTTCACAAAAGACCCCACAACAACATCCAAAGAACTGCAGGCATCACTTACCTTAGTTAAGGTCAGTGTTCATGGCTCCACCATAAGAAAGAGACTGGGCAAAAATGGTTCCAAGATGAAAACCACAGCTGAGCAAAAAGAACATAAAGGCTTGTCTCAGTTTTGCCAGAAAACATCTTGATGATCCCAAAGACTTTTGTGAAAATACTTTTGGGAATACTGACAAGACAAAAGTTGAACCTTTTGAAAGGTGTGTGTGTCCCATTACGTCTGGTGTAAAAGTAACACCGCATTTCAGAAAAAAACATCATACCAAGAGTAAAATATGGTGGTGGTAGTGTGGTGGTCTGGGGCTGTTTTGCTGCTTCAGGACCTGGAAGACTTGCTGTGATAAATAGAACCATGAATTCTGCTGTTTACCAAAAAATCCTGAACGAGAATGTCTGGCCATCTGTTCGTGACCTCAAGCTGAAGCGAACTTGGGTTCTGCAGCAGGACAATGATCCAAAACACACCAAAAGTACACCTCTGAATGGCTGAAGAAAACCAAAATAAAGACTTTGGAGTAGCCTAGTCAAAGTCCTCACCTGAATCCTATTGAAATGCTGTGTCATGACCTTTCAAAACCTTCCAATGTGGCTGAATTACAACAATTCTACATAAATGAGTGGATCAAAATTCCTGTGGAAAAAAAGACAAATAGAAAAACAGCAAGCCAGGGAACAGCCCCACTATTAGTGGTACATGTGGAACAGAACAGATCACTGCCATACAACAAACCTCCTGTCATGAAAGTGAAAGGACCCACAAGTACTCCTGCTCACCAGACAGTCCAGCAAATTTGCAAGAGACATTTTTGCTAATTTGGTGCAAAAAGTACATTGCGGTCCTACAGGAGGTTGAGTCACACTTCCTGAGCCTTTAGCATACCCATATGTAATGCTTAAACCAGATGAATAAAGTGTATTGGCTGGAAATAAAAACAAAAAAACTGTAGAGAAGCAGAAGAAACCTTTGCCATTGCACTGTAAAGTACTATAATATAGGAGGACAAGATGAGTATGAAACACTGTGGGAGGAACAGATGAATGAACATAAGTATAACATAAAAACTGAAATGATATTGGGAAAACAAACAAAACTAGCAAATATAATTTCAGTTTTGTTTAAGTAAACTAACTTGCTGCTACTTTACCATTTGAAATTAGAATTTATTAGCATTTACATGATAAATAACTAAACTAAAGCAATTTAACAAATCCAAAGTCTACTTTATAAGTCTAAATACCTGGGGGAAAAGTTTACTGTTATTAATAAGTTATTATTTGTTTGTTATTTAAATTTGAGAGAAAAAGGAGTGAAAGCCACCCTGCAAATGTGTCTGTTCCGACAAACTCCCCATTCAATAATGAAGCACTGAAACGACTAACAAAGCCTCTAGAAACAGACAAACTATTAAAATAATTCTCTGAGCAAAGCTGGATAAGTGAAAGTAAAATGTACAACATCCATGATTACAGTCTCTAATACCATAATAAATGCTACAACCATCATATGTACTTTTATTTGTACTGTAAATCTTTATAGTTAACATGTTTAAAACAATCAGTATATGCACATTCCCTTTCCCTGATCAGTGTGGGCAATAACAAACAGATTTTTGGTAGCTGGTGGGTAGGAATTCGAAAACATGGGTATATTACCCGAAAGATGGATCACAAACAAAGAAATGTAAATGCAGTGACTAACTAAATGAAACATGGTAAAATGAGCATAGTCGATTAGGGTGCAAGGATAATTTTAAACTTCATCACTTTGAATTAAGACTTCAATTTTTTTTTTATCTCACATGTCATCAAGGCCTTCTCTGAAAAATAACTTATATTGTAATATATTTTTATCCATTAATATGTATTCAATTATTCCCAATATTCTCTTAATTTCATCGATTTTTTTCTTTTCGGTGCAATGCTGAAAGAAGTGTTTGTGTATGTTGGAGTTTCTTTCCAATTAGATTTTAGCCACCACATCATGTGTTGCCAGGGTCAAAGGTAATTATCTGCCATAAGGCTTCTAGAAATCAGCGCTGTACACGGCTGGTGGCATAAAATAAATGAGAATGAAGCTGTTGAACCAATCATATTGCGAGTTGACCTCATCCGGGCCAACTAGAAGGCATCCAATCACGTCGGCATTTTCATATCCTTTGATTGTATAGTCAAAGTTAAAAAACAGCATATTTAGCAAACTGCATAGATTTAAATATATTTGTATTAATTAAATACAGTAGCATTTTTTTCCATTCCATGATGGCTGACAGAAGAGAAGAAATTGATATAGTTGCAGATATATTATGGTATCAGAAAGTCTCGAGACTAGCTCTGTTTACAAGAAAGTACTTCATTTATCACCTTCAAAATAGTCCCCTTGCACAGCTAAACAGTACTCTCAGTTTTCCTGCCACTTCTGCAATATGTCCTGGAAGTCTTCTTTTCAAAGCATGCGAAGCACCTTCTGTGGTTCATGCTGGATTTATGCATCTCCACAATGCTATCAAAACTGTGACCTTTGAGCTGACCTCTGGTGAGTAGGCCAGGTGCTGAAGTAAAATCATGTGTCTTGTTCGACGATCATCATGCAAAATTTGCTGAATGCTTTTGGGGGTTGAGCATGTTGAAGGCCTTTCTGATCGTTTGTCATCTTTCAGTGATGTTCTCCTGCTCTTGAAGCGTGCATGCCACTTAAAACACCTCGAACAACTCATTGTTCTGCAGTTTCTGCAAAATTTCATGTATGTTCTTCATACTAACCTGTCCATGATGAAATCGCAGCCGTGTTAACAGAATAGCAACAATTAGCAACATTAGTCTCTAAACTTTTTTTAACCACCTCGTATACTTACAAGGATATTTCGAAGACAGATATTTTGAGAACAGCTGGACATCTTTAGGAAAGGTCAGACAAAATATTTAAAAACAGTTGTTATCAGTTATCAGTAACAGTTTTGTCATGATCTATTAATAATAGTTTTCATTACTGTAGAATTTGCACAAAAACACACAACGTGCTTTAATTTGAAATCTCCAGGATAAACGTAATGCATGGAAAAATGCACAAATTTGAGAATTGTGTTAATTTTGTTCATTGGGTTTCTGGCTAAGGAATGGCATTCATTCTCGCTTCATGTGATACCTGTTTGTGATGCAGCACTCTGTCAAACTGTGTTTCTGTATAATATTGATGATTGCTATAGCCTTATAGCAATGGTATTAATAGGTGTATTGATTCTGGTAGGACATGAATTAAGACCACTTTACGCATAGTTTTGACATGTTCACTTAGGGTGTACTTACTTTTGTTGTCAGTTATTTAGACAAAAATGGCTGTATGTTTTGTAAGTTATTTTACATTAAGTAAATCTGTAATGCTATACAAGCTGCACATTGACTACACTAAAGTATATACATTTACAATTTTTATAATATTGTCCATTGAGAACAAATGGTTGCTAAAATGTGAGGATTGTTCTCACTTTTTTGAGACACTGTAAGTGTAAAATGCATGACCCTCCACTGCATTACACAATATCGAATGTAACTATAAATGAATAATATTTTATGACTCATCGGTTCAGCTCATTTAAACATGAATTTTGGTTTTGTTCAATTGATTTGTTATAAGATTTATCAAAAACATTTTTGAGGGTATAAGCAATCGTTTCGGTTTCAATTTCAGGTAGGCACCAAATTGTATACACACACACAGAAACGCACACACACACACACACACACACACACACACACAAATATATATATATATTAATCATAAAAAATTAAAGATAATTTCTTGATTTGCATATATAATATATAAATATTTATTCAATAAACAAAACAGCTTGTGTGTTATACAGGAATCTCATCTGCTGGTTTGTAAACAAGCTAATTTCACTATCTTCCCTTGCAGGGTGTGAACAACAAACTATTTGGTTGGATTTTGGCTGTGCTGAGCATTTTTCTTTTTTTATCTAGTTCTGCCAGAAGGGTACACCACAACGCCATCCTAAAAAATATATCAAATAAAAAAGGAAAGATTTGTTGATTTGCATATATAAATATTTCTTAAAAAAATACATTTGTATCGCTGTGCATGTGTGTCTTTTACATGTTGTATCGTAGTAAATTAAAAAGTAAATGTAAAAATAAAAGTAAAATTAATCTGTAAGTGAAAAATTAGTAGAATGATCAGTTATATATCTGGACTTGTTAATTGTTAAATGCTTAAAGACATTATTTTACAGTTTTGACGCTATATTATGATTCTGTGCAAATAATTATGCATTTAAGAGTGTGTTGTTTCTTCCGTTGTTGTGTGAGTTTTGTGGTGTACTTATTTTTAACGGCCATTGGTGGCGCTGTTGCTCTTGCAAAATAGGAATGCTGCCTATCTTTTACATTTATATAGGAAATAAAATTAAACCTAATGTCAGTGTCAATGAAAATATGTTTAAGACATTTGTCACCTGAGATCTGAAAAAATTATATTGTGCATTATTATTACATATTATACTGCCCACACTTATAAGACACAACTTTAATGCTGTAAAGATGTAATGTGTCTAAGTATTTTATGATTAAAATAGTTTTTTTTTATTGAGAATTTATGAACAATTAAACATTGCATTATAAATTATTGCATTGATAATGTTCTTGTATGCCTCTTACATTTTTTTTGTTTTGTTTTCTAATCTCCAGTATACAATGTCTTTCCCATGGTTATTGGGAACACTATGAACTCACACAAGCTCTTTATGGAACGTCTCAAATCTAAAGTGAAGCTAAAGTACACAGACTTAGATAATGATTGTAATGTCATCATTGCTTTTGTATCCATTGTGTCTCGAGCTGGAACGGACATTAAAGCTGCTCTTGAAAAGATTCCAAGTAAATACAATATACACACATATACAATATACACAAATACAATATACACATACGGCTGCTTTCACACTTAGTGGGGTTTTTTTTATAGGAAAAGATGTTGCTATTTACTTTAGAAAACTGTTTAGAAAAATGTAGTTAAATGACAAGTGCATTTTTACCACTCCCAACTAATCAAGCTTGGCCTTCTCCTCACCGGAGTAACACCACACTTTATTTCATAATCATAATTATATTTGATAATAAATAAGTTAGAGAGCAAGTTTAAAAGTAACAAGTAACAAGGGTTGCAGTGTGAGCATCCCAAGAGGCTACTTATTTTATATGAGCACAAAAATGCTCCGGCTAGCACAAATAGCATAATACTTTAAAACTTAAATATAATATACAGTATTTATGAATTAAATGTTATGTGAGCCTCTCTCTCTCTCTCTCTCTCTCTCTCTCTCTCTCTCTCTCTCTCTCTCTCTCTCCCTCTTTCGACAGAGCATCCATACAAGAAACTCATTCTGGTGTCACTTCACCACACATTTGATCTTGATAACATCCCTCCAGACAGCAGACACAGCGTTAACAGGAATGATGTGTTTGCTGTGGACTGTCTCTATCATGAAGATTGGGGCTGCTGAACTCTTCATGCAATGATGAGGCACTGAAAAGAATCACAAAGCATCTTATAGGAGACAAGCCATCGAATCAGGTCTTTGAGCAGAGCTGGATAAGTGTAAGTAAAATGTGAAACAGCCATGACTTCAGTCACGAACACCAATATAAATGCTACAGACATCAATTTTACTGTCATTTGTGTATTTTGTAATTAAAAATATTGAAAAAAGAAAAAATATATATATGTTTATATTTTGATCAGCTAGTGCAGGGGTGTCAAACTCAAAGTCAAAGTGGGCCAAAATTAAAAACTGGGATGAACTTAATATTTATTGAAACATTTACTGCAATTGTGCATGAACACATAAGAAATTAAATTTGAAATAAATCACATCAGTGGTATTTGTTTCTTATTATGTCTCTATCTCTTTATCTGTAGCCTTTCAAATTCCTTTTTAATGTAAACCTTTTTTCACAGGGCAACAACAAAACAACCAAAAATAATAATCATTTCCTTCAATTAAAAAAGAGCAATCTTTCAACCATTAACAGTCCAAATCTTGGAGTATAAAAAGTGAATAGAGATAACATTCAAGCTCAGTTTTCTACACTCTGATTAACTCTGATTTGTTGAAGGCAGATACCTGCATCTCTTCTTAGATGCAAGTGCATCAGTGTCTGGGGTTAGGCTCTGAGCTGAGGAAATCCTCAGGATTAATTGAAGGTGTTCATCAGGGAGACGACTAATGAGTGGTGTTTTGTTCATCTTCATCAAAGAGAACAGTTGCGAAGTGTGTCGAGGAGGACACACTTCAAATCTGCATTTCTGGGCTTCAAAGTTGGCAAATCGCCGGGTAAATTCAGCGCTGAGTACGCAGAATTTTTCAGCGGTCTCGACTGACGCGACAACACACTAACAAAGCATTCTGGAATTAGCGGTGTATGTGCTATATACTGGCGGGCCAGCTCTAATACACATTTGATATGATTGAGTTTGACACCCCTGAGCTAGTGTGTCATACAGGAATCTCATCTGCTGGTTTGTAAACAAGCTAATTTTACTATCTTTCCTTGCAGGGTGTGGACAACAAAAGACTGATTGTTTGGATTTTGGCTGTGCTAAGCATTTTTCTTGTTTATTCAGATCTGCCAAAAGGGTACATCATAAATGCCATCATAATATTTGAGCTAATTCTACAGACTATCATAGCTTTTCATCCAAAGAGTCAAAGCTACAGCAACAATATTCTAGGGATTTGTATCGTTACACATATTGTTATTTTTCATTTATAACACATGGTCAGATCCTTAAAAAATGAGCAGTAAATTATCTGTGCATGATCAATAATTGCTATAACCCTGCATCTGTTAATTACTGCATATGCTAATGTAAATGAACATAATCAAATGATATAAAATATAAAATGTATGTATGATTAAATAAACATTTCCCAATTAAATAATAAACTATAGGCATTTGGGGTAAAACATGTTTGTTTGTGGTTTTGTTTTCATTTAGAATTTTCAGAATTTAAAGTAATATTTGGTTTGAAAAACCAAAACAATGTTGCAATATTAATGGGATTAAATTAAGGGTCCTGTATACAAAATTCCTCACAGGATTCATCCTTAACCATTAGTGATTAGATTTTAGCTGCAGATTAGGCAATATAAACACAATGTGAAGACAATGTGAAGATAACAGATAAGTGCAGCTCTTTGGATATCTGTTATTTGATCTGTTTGGTAATCGATAAGAGCACAGAATCAACTCTATATTTAAAATGCTAAAATAAACAGTCCTTAAGAAACTCAACTGCTTTGGAAAAAAAGTATTGTACAGCCATTTGTGATCAATTACTTAATAACATTGACAATGTGTTGAATAAAAGAGTGGCTTTATTCTTCAATGAATGTGAGACAGGCAAAACCTGATCCAAGTTCAGGGCTTATTAAAATTAACAGATTTAATACAAATAAGGGAACAAACCTCTCATCAGTATAAAAATGAAAGTGCAGGGAACATTCAAGGTCAGAAGGCAAAATAAGATAAGATAAGATATACCTTTATTCGTCCCACAGTGGGGGAAATTTCTTGAAGTGGCTGGGTTCCCTGACCAGGGCTCGAACCCGGGCCGCAACGGTGAGAGCGCCTCATCCTAACCACTAGACCACCAGGGACCACCAAAATGATCTTAAATGTACTTTGAAAGAACTAGAACTAGGATGTAGGTAGAAAAAAATAAAACACAAATAAAAAACTGAAGAAGAGAAATTATAAACAGCCAGAAGCACTATACATGTCTCTACTGTCTGTCTCTCAGGGCTGTATTGCAAACTGCAAAAACACAAGCAAATCAATTTACAGGTACAATTACTGAAACCATTTTCCCACCTTTGGCTATATTATTAGGTGATTTTAATATACAACATGAAAATCCATAATGACGTCAATATTCAGTATACGCAAAAGAGACAGCTGACAAAAATATTATTTTAAATTAAAAATATCAATATTTAAATTAGACTTACCCTTTGCTTAAAAACTGCAAATCTGAGAACCAAATAAAACAGAACAGTGGAGCAAGACTGTGTTGACACTGATTATGGGGTTTTGTAAGATCAAACTCATGGAGAAATTATGAAACAAAAACAAAAGATATTTGGACAAACAGCCACAGCTTTTGGGACTCACATCTGAAAATGCCCTACCTACTGTAAATTTAAATGTTAACAGTTCCTGATAACAGTGGGCTGCATACACAATTTATATATCTTTGAAAAGAAGACACTTTGAGCTTCACTGTCCATTATTGAAAGTTGTTATTGCTCAAAAAGATATTACGTTATAGATGATAAAGTGCCATGGATATACATTTCCTGCATTGAACATAATTTTTTTCATATATAAATACATGAAATCAGTCCTGGAGCAATCCAGAAAAGTACTGGGTTGAAAGCCACATGTCTCATGAGTTTATATTTAAAATTTTATGAAAATTCTCATTCTTTTTTTTTTTTGTGCAAACAAAGGCCAGTTAGCACAAGCTGGAAACAGATGTTTGTGCAGAACTGAGAGATTCTGAATTGTTTCATTAATGTATTTAAAACTGTGTGAACTATATACTTTTCATTAATGAGGAATTTAATAAACATTTGTGTATGCTTCAGAGGAATATATTGCTTATTCATCATCTTCCTTATTCTTTCCCATCCATGGTTGGGGTTTGAAAGTAACAAAACCAAAAAGTAATAAAAGAAAATTGTAAAAGAAAGTCTGGAGTTCTCATCTCCTCTCTCAGCAAGTATATCCAAATCAAGCAATGGCTAGAACAAATGTTTATTTACATAAAATGAAAAAAAAAAGAACTTCAAAACAAAACAAGAATAATATTAAAATTAATTAGAAGTAAATTAAATGTTCAAAATCTACAGGAATTTTGAATCAGATAATGAGTTGATCCCCACCATGATTTAACTTTTTAAAAGTAAAATGAAAATACAAAATAAAATAATGACTAAAAATCACATCTTTTAAATCTTTCCTGACAAAACACAATGTTTCGATCTCACTGTTCCATGGATAAAGTACAAAGCATAAAGTATGTCATTTTATATGTTACTGTTTAAAATATAAAATGATAAAACAAAATAGACATTTATCAACTTCAGGGTGATAACAGAAGCACCACAGTGAACTTTCTATTGCCTTACACACATCATGTTCATGATTTGCACACTTTGCAAGAAGAGGTGGAGCTCCATGGAAATAGATACTATTTATAAACATTATATTCAAGGACTCAGTCTTAAAACTGAAAGTAAAAGTACCATCTAAAACCATAGCAGTCCACCCTGTTGCTTGCATATCATTTGTCTTCCAACAGTCACTCCATCACAGGTACCTCAGCTGAGATCTGGTTTCAAAATGGCAGGTATGTGTTCATAATAAAATTTTACTGTACGATATTATGTGATATTGTTCTCTTCCTGTTCAACCATATGGTTTATTTAGCATTTGCATTTGTGCAGCCATATTCCATTACCCTCTAATGTACATAATTATTAACGTAAAAGCTTTTTTTCCCTGTACAGTCCTTACATCATTTATCAATTTTTTTGTAATGGTCATTGGGAACACGATGGATTCTCACAGGACCATTCTGGATGAACTGACAATTTCATCAAAACTTAGTGAAGTGTTTTTGGTGGAGGAGAGTGATGTCATCATTGCTTTTGTCACAATTGTGTCTCGATCTGGTACTGACATTTCATCTGCTATGGAGAAGATCCCTGGTAAGTGCGAACAACTTGTAAAAATCTAAATAAACAAACTTTTAGACTAACATTTACATTTCAAATTCATTTAAATGTAATTTTATGTCTGTAAATGGTCAAAAAAATGTATTTGAACAATCAAATGTTCACATCTTTAAACATTCAGTTGCCTTCAGTCACTTCAGACATATACACTGTTCTCATGCACACCTGTTCTATTAGTGATTAGACAACTAATAGAAGAAAGGAGGAATAAGCATCTTGTATAAAGCTCTGTAATTTATTAACTCTCTCTCTCTCTCTTTCTCTCTCTCTCTCAGTGGGAAAGCCTGCCATTCTAATTGTGCTTCACCACACATTTGATCCGAATTATATTGCTCCAGACAGCAGACTCTGTGTAAACAAGAACACAGTATTTGCAGTAGATTGTCTCTATCATGAAGACGAAGGGCTGCTGAGATGTCCGAGGAATGATGATGCGATCAGAGCGGTGAAGAAGCACCTGAAAATCGACGAACACAATGTGGACAACAGTCGTATTAACTGTGCTGAGGTAGGAGAAAAACGCCTTTTAATAGATATACTGTATATTTTTATAGCTGGACTGAAGCTAAAAAGTAAAATAAGGTAGCTGTGAGGTTAACTCAGACCCAGGCTGTGTTGAGTCCATGCACGGTTTTATTAATAGACAGCACAAATAATCCACGCGCAAAATCCGAAACGTAGTCAAGCAGAAGAGCACAGGTCCAGTACATAATAAAGGCAGTAAGCGAGGCAAATCCGACAAACAACAAAGAATAACCGGGGTTTAAAACAATAAAGAGGTCAGTACACAATAAATGACCGTGAAGACACAACACTTCACACAATAATAATACAGCGTTAGCATGGTGTAAGAGTCTGAAACACAGATGGGAGATGGTTCCCTCTGGTGGTGCGGAGTGGGGATTACAGTGAGAACCCTAACAGCATTTTAGCAGTATATTAGCAGCATCTCCCTTATAAAGATTCTTTCAAAATACAAATTAAATCATTATAAATTACATCCGAATTTACAACTTGTTTTTTTATGTAACTCATAAAACACTTTGTGTGCTGCTGTTACAGAAATGCAATCAAAACAGTGCAGTGAAATAAAGCTGTTACCACAATTTAGTGATTTAGTTGGTTTTCCTATAAGCCCAAGTCTACAATTGATTTTTCTCCTTATACCACAATTTCTTGATCAAATAATTTATTACATTTTATCGTATTTAAAATTATTATTATTTTTATTATATTTATATATTATATTTATTTTTTTTAACCCATTAATAGTTAGAGACTTGCTCCTGTGGGCAAGCTTTGCAATTATGCCACTAAGTCATCATCTATTTGCTCCACTATGAGGGCTGGGGCATTGCTGGGTCTTGATAACCCTATCTAGCATCTGGATGTGCCCTTCTAATACTATTTAGAAAGCTACCTAAATATAATCTTACCACAAATCACAAATAAACTACTAAAACATTACATACAAGTGAAGAATGACAAACATTACACACTCAGTACTAAACAAGCTGAAAGTTTGCTATATAAAATATTGAATCTATCATAGTTTAAATATTTGTTTACTTATTTTAACCTAGCTTAGTCATGCAAGAGCAGAAAAGCTACATACAAACCACAAGCAAAAAACAAACAAGAAATATTTGATTAAAATCTATGTACCGGTAGTTCAAATGCCAACACAGGCAATAAACTCCTAAAAAAACTATTTTAAAACAGAATCGTTTTTCATGCTTAACAGACTCTTGTGTGTCTGGTTAAACCTTTCTACCAGACCATAAGTTTGCAAATGCTAGACAGACATCAAGAGACCTGCAACAGCTGGCACAGATCAAACCATGTTTTAGGTACAAAAGGCATAGTATGAGGTGGTCAAAAAGTTTCAAGAATAGTTTCTTACATGCCAGCAGATGGACGCACAAGGCTGCACAGCTGCCACATCTGCGCTTTTATCATGGACAACATGTTACAGCAAGACAATACACCCTGCCACCGACTTTTACTTACATGTGAGTTTCTTGCTGGAATCAACATGATCTTTTAGATCTTTTAAAAGCATTGTGGAGATTCAGGGTGATTCGCAGAAGGCACTTGACCCACTTCGAAAATAAACTTCCAGGACATGATCTAAAAGTGGCAGGAATGCTGTGAGTGCTGTATTGCTGTGCAAGGGGACTATTTTTAAGGTGATAGTGTGTAAACATAAATAAATAAAGTACTTTTTTTGTAAACAGAGCTAGTCATGAAACCTTTTGATATAGGCCTAGAATTCTCTGTAGATGTTCTGGGAGATGGCTTTCTGTTGTATGACAACATCAAGATACCAGGTGGCCTATTCCATGATGACAAGCATGTTCCATTGCTCTGGTAGATTTTGGCCTACCTCGATACTTGGTGCATCTTTAAAATGTGTTGGTATATTGTTAACACAATTATATATATACAGTACAGACCAAAAGTTTATATATATTATATATACAGTACAGACCAAAAGTTTATATATATTATATATACAGTACAGACCAAAAGTTTGGACACACCTGCTCATTCAAAGAGTTTTCTTTATTTTCATGACTATGAAAATTGTAGAGTCACACTGAAGGCATCAAAACTATGAATTAACACATGTGGAATTATATACATAACAAAAAAGTGAACTGAAAATATGTCATATTGTAGGTTCTTCAAAGTAGGCATCAAGAGAATGCCAAGAGTGTGCAAAGCAGTAATCTAAGCAAAAGGTGGCTACTTTGAAGAACCTACAATATGACATATTTTTACACTTTTTTGTTATTTATATAATTCCACGTGTTAATTCATAGTTTTGATGCCTTCAGTGTGAATCTACAATTTTCATAGTCATGAAAATAAAGAAAACTCTTTGAATGAGAAGGTGTGTCCAAACTTTGGTCTGTACTATATATATATATATATATATATATATATATATATATATATATATATATATATATGTATATATATATATATATATATATATATATATATATATATATATATATATATATATATATATATATATATATATATATTATATTAACACAATATACCAACACCTTGGTTGTTACGCGAGCAAAAAATTGAGGTACGAGCTCGAGACGCCGCTGCTAGATGGCGAAGCGACGCCAGAAAGCGGAGATTGTGACGAAAGTTAAGATAAGCAAAGAAGAAAAAGTAAAAATGTTAAAGTTTAGGGATACGTAGTGTACAGAAGTGATATCAAGTGAGTTTTCCCTCCGCCTCTGCTTATCGCCTCTACCCCGCCTCCACACACACACACACACCGGCGCTTTCCTTAGTCGTCTCATCTCCAAGGAAAATACACTGAATAAAACCTTATTATATCTTTACATACTCTTTCTATTATGTTTTTATACATATTTGTTATTTAGAAATGTATTTTCCAATTTAATAACATGAAACATAAAAACGGGGTGTCATTTTGTCGGTTGGAACGGATTAATGCCATTTTAAGTATTTTCAATATGGAAAACTGATTTGATGTGCAAGCAAATTGAGATACGAGTTCGTCCACGGAATGTATTAAACTCGTAGGTCAAGGTACCACTGTATTTCTCTGGGGAGTTTATCTTTTGGCATCGTCGTGCTGGAATGGTGAGGTGAGGTGCGTTTTTTCGTTTCTGTTGGTCTAATGTTATGGTGCTCAGTTTTTTTGGCTTGAAGTTTGTGAATCCGGGAAAAACCCAGGAAAAATCCATAAATAAGCCGCTTCGTTGTTTAAGACGCAGGTTTCAAAACTTGGGAAAAAAGTAGCAGCTTATAGTCCGAAAAATACGGTAAACTGAACAAAATTAGAAATGCAACACTTTTGTTTTTGCCCCTATTTTTCATGAGCTGAACTCAAAGATCTAAGACTAAATCTGTGTTAGTGAGCACTTCTCCTTTGCCGAGATAATCCATCCACCTTTACAGGTGTGGAATATCAAGATTCATAACTCATCAATGCAATTTCTAAATATTCTAAATAGCCTCACTCCTCTATGTAAGGGTTTTGGGCTGACCCTTTATTAAAGTGATAAGTGGGTGGGCAATTTGGCTGAAGAAATGAGTGTCAATAAGAGTTGGCACACGTCAAGTCAAGTTTATTTCTATAGCGCTTTTCACAACAGACAGAGATTGTCTCAAAGCAGCTTTACAAAAATCAACAGTCAAGTGAATAGTGTGCATTTATCCCTGATGAGCAGCCGTGGCGACTGTGGCAAGGAAAAACTCCCTTAGATGTTATGAGGAAGAAACCTTGAGAGGAACCAGACTCAGAAGGGAACCCATCCTCATTTGGGTGACATCAAGAGTGTGATCATAAATCTCAAAACAATAAAGAACACTGGAGAGAGAGAACTAACATGAGCACTGGAGTATAAGATTATAAGTAATGATCTTTCTACAGTCTTATACAGTCTTTATGGTTATAAAACTAGGAGCTACTGAGCAACTCATAAAATAGCTCAACATTTGTGATCATCACAGATCCAACACCAGCTTCTCCATGCCAGAGCCTTTAAACACTTCAGGAGGTCCAATGTCAAAACCCCACACATGTAGTGGGATCCAATTGGCACTGGTACGTCCCTAGATTTTTCAGGATGTTTGCGAGTTCGGCATCTACTTCTTTAAAGGTCCATAATCAACACCCTAGGAATCGCTTAAACATTTTGCCTTTAGAAATGGGCCAACTGACAATGGCAGAAACAATGTTCTATTCCATGGTCATACCATTTTGGCTAATAACACATGGAATTCAGACTTTTGAGTCTTTTGTAAAGGCACTTTTGTCTATAGTGGTTAAGGCCCCTATAATAAAAACGGTTCTGAGGCCACTCCATTAAGGGGCCCCCTTTTCCTGTATGTAATCCTGCAAAGCCTTGTGTTCTGCCCTAAACAAGGAGGATGTGATAAATATTGATGTGCACCCGGGACACCAGATATACCCCAGATATGTACAACTATCTTGTTTTGCTAATTAGCACATGTGCTTATTACTTAGCAAACCAAACCTTTTCCAAACGAGGACTCCAAGTCTACATTTTCTTTCTCACAGCTCTCTGTATGCCCGAACCATGTACTAAATGTCCTTGCTTTCCCTACTTTCATTTTCTGGTCAGAAACTATATTGTTGGAAAAATAATAGCTGTGTTTTGCATTTTTATAACTGGAATTTTTTTCACAAAGAATTATTTATGTAACTCACAATGTTTTTATATTTTATTTTTTTGCAGATGAAATCCAACAGATGTACTGCTGTGAGAATAGCTATGTTGATTCTGCTCACTGGTGTGTGTACTGGTGTGGGTATTGGTGTTAATGTTGTTTTAGGTATTGTAGCATTTATTTTTTTACTTATTCCTGCATGTATTGTTACACGTATTTATCCGTGTAGCAGTGAGGATAATAATTCACATGTACATGCAGATTCAACCAAATATTTAGCAATTTAAATTTTTTTTTATATATATATTTTTTTCTCCAGATAAATCCTGCAATTACATAGGAGAAAAAACTTTATGTAGAAGAAAACATAGTATCATTATTAAATTATAAACTTTAAAATCCAGAACAGGTTTGTTTCCTCTCTTTAATGGAAAACTTGGATAGAGAGAGTCTTGTGTTACTTATTTAATACTGAAAGAATGTTTAAATTAACATAGATGTAGGTTTAGGTCTAGGTTTAGGGTTGAGATTATGGGATAGGGTGAGGCTTAGGTTCTAACCTTAAGGATAATTGATTCTAATTTGTGAAGGTAGGAGGTTGAACTACTTATATATACTCGTACTTATACATTTGCTATAGAAAAATCAGCTGCTGCCTTGCCATGATGTACTTTTTTTAGCATGTTAAATACTTTTTTTCTGTCATTCATCTTAGATATAACTTTGACTTGTAATATGTAAAAAAAAAAAAAAAAAGAATTCTGTGTATATCTTTTTAGTTAATACAAATGTCTGAAAAAAATGTCATGTGATTTGCTGCATTGGAACTGAATTTTAATAAAAACATTTTGTAACTGTAAAAAACTTAATTTCTTAAATGTATTTTGAACAAAATAGTAGGTCTCTGTTTTGTTTGGTTGAAGTGAAAAATATGAAAAATAATTCTCGTTTTCTCCAATGTACAGACTTTGTTGATCATTTCATCTTTTTTTATTGATTTATTTTTTTAAATATACAACCACTTTCTAGAGAATCAGTACCACTGAAGTTCATATTAAAGGTTTATATATATATATATATATATATATATATATATATATATATATATATATATATATATATTTAAACTCTGGCCCTGGACATTTTAATCATGTTAAGGAGGCTAGTGGCAATCCCTGTGTTTTAGATTTCAACACTATAGTGTATTCAGCAATTGTGCATAAATTAAGCCTACTCAGGATTTTTGTATAATGGAGTGGACAATTGTAGGCTTAATTTATGCACAATTGCTGAATTAAAAATTAAACAGCTATGACATTAAATAACTGACATTCACATCCATTTGTCTATTTTTTTTAACATTAAAATAACATTTGTTGTCGTGACAAACGTCATTTCCTAAGCACAACTTTAAAATTATATTTTAAATGCTGTAGCTAAAGCTTCCTCGTCTAACATAGAACAATGACCACAATCTTATGACAGATAAAACTAACTAAGTGCCTGTTTTCTTTTATTACATGATAAATATGCAGGCTAAAAAGTTATCTTACCGTCAGCACTGAAGCTTGACAATGTAGTCAACTTCCACAATCCAGCTCGCCCAACGAACATGTGCCCCAAATAGCTCTTGCTCTAACAGACAGGCCAACGTTTTTGGGTATATATTATAAGTTTTTTTAGTTTGCAGTTATTACTATAAATAATTAGGTAGTGTGGGTTTAATTATTATATAATTAAACGTGCTGACTTACATATTAAGTCAACGGTACACTATTGGCAATTAACACTATTAATATTTACCGCCCACCAAAATAATTTTTTACAGTGTGTGTTTTTGTTAAATGTGAGCCAAAATCATCAGAATTTTAAGATATTAACACTAGAAATATATCAGTCTGTGTGTGATGAATCTATATAATATACAAGTTTCACTTTTTCTATTAAATTACTAAAATAAATCAATATTCTAAAAAATGCTGTCAGGGTAGTGACCACGCGAAATAAGTGGAAGTAACTCTATTATCTTTTATTAACCTTGAGAAGCAAGACAGGAGTTTAGATGAGTTACGATCCGTAACCGGAACGGGAGCTTATAAAGGGGCACGGAAACGAGGAACTGGTGCCGGTGGTTAATGCCGGTAGCGGCAAAAAGATAATCTATATATCTGTATATAATCTATATGCACTTTTTTTTTTTAAATCTTGATTAACACAGGACAGTGTTACAGACAAACAACACAACATTTAAATAAAATGACGCAAAATGTGGTACATATCGTTGAACCTTCCATTCATCCTGAAATTTTAGTGTTAGGTTTATTTCAAATGTCTTTTGCCCGTGAAAACATTTCAAAGTATATAAAATGATTTTCTTACATAGGTCTAGAAGCCCCAAATTTTAGCACACATTTCACAGTAGTGAGGACACAAGGTCGCATATAGCTAAGTCCGATATTATATACTTTTAAAATCCATTTTTATATTTGTTATGGTAATCTTAAATAAACATTAAATTAATTTACATTTGTTTTGCTTAAAATGTTTTTACTAAAATGAACATCTGGTTTTATGTATATTTTGATTTAAAGAGTTAATAAATTTTAAGTTCCCATACCAGGCTTTGCTGAGAAAGAGAGAGTCGTATTAATTCATTTGAGTGCCCTCTTTTTGTTTTTGGTTAAAATAGTGGCAGACTATTTTATTTAACTAGTTAATGTTTTTTAACAAATATAATTGAGGAAAGGAGCTGTAACTGCTCAAGAAAAACAAGGAGAGCAGAAAAAACAAACTTTTTGAGTATTTCCCTCAAAGAAGTTGTTCAGTGATGTACCTAAAAATGGCTCATCCGTGTATAGTTTAGCAGACACTACTACGAGAATCTGCTGAGGATAATTTTTAAAAGGATCTTAATGGGAAAGAGAATGAGAATGAGGTAGGGACCATCAGCAGCAGTGAATATAGACAGGCGGGACTGCATCGTGATTGGTCTGTCATCCAACAGACGTGGTGTATTTGGTGCTTCCAGGATTGGTCAGCCCAAGGCAATTCCCCAAGTGAGATACTAAATGAATGTTTGAAAGAGAACCATCCTAAATGATTCACAAATAGAATGATTTGGTTCTTAAAATAATATTCTGGTTCAACTATCCAGTAGCTGTTTAAGCTAATGTCTGCATTTCTTTTTGGAGCTGCTTTTGTGTGAAACATATTCACACAAAATATGTTCACTATTGTTCACTATTCACTATTATTATCATATTATCACTCTAATTATAATAATTCAAACAGTGTTTTAGTTATCTGTGTGTGAGAGAGATGATACAGTGGTGTCAATTGCTTTACTGTATAAGATATGCATAATTTCAGTGAATTAATATACTGTTTTAATTTAGTTCTTTCAGTGGGGGGCGGTCAGGGCCACCCTGGTGGCCTAAACAATATCAGATGCACTGACCTACATTTACAACCTAAATTCTAATATTTATTTCATGAAATTGTATTAATTTATTATAAATTTATTATTATAATTATAATTAATATATTAATTTATCCTCTTCATTTTGCTTCCAGTACATGTATGCAAATGTTAGATTTTTTTGTCCAATTAAATTTCAGCCTCTATGTGCTGCCATGTCAATCTAATCTGCCCAGGGCCTGCAAAGTCTATTCTGCTGGCCTTTTTTTTTTTTTTTTAATAGTCTTAGAAATAGCTTTGTTTCTTCAACCAATCAGATTTCATATTCGCCTCTACCTGGCCAAGAATAGCGTCAGCGAACTTGGCAATTCGCATCCTCTGATTGCCAAGGTCGACTGGCAAAGCACGTGTGTAGCGTGCTGCACACATGAATACATCTGAGCTAGACTTTTACATACATAAAAATCCATTTTGAAAAAATGCTAGACATCATGAGGAGAATTCGGCCAACCCCGAAGCTAGCTAAGTTGTCTCAGCCCGGGAAAGGGTTTGTTCTCCACTTCCAGACCAGTGAATACGAGCGGTACCGCTGGATACACAGCCTCTGAGGACCGTATCTCAGCCGCTGGATACACAGCCTCTGAGTATGCATCTATGGTTAGTAGATTGTATTTTATGTAAATATTTAACATTTTTTCATGTTAATAGACAATATTGTTTCGGAAATGCTCCAGATGATGTAGGTGGCACAGTTGTGGTTGCGATTTGGAAATCACTGGGGAATGGGGGAAACTGTCAATGCACAATTAAGCTATCTCTATTACCAGTGCCATGATTTAATATGAACTGAATGAAGCGTGTTATATTTTAGAGTAGATCTGCTGATGTTGCATTAGATTTGAGCATTACTGTAACCAACCACAAACCTTTGTTGAGAATGCAGTGTCCAATTAAAGCGGGTTGGTTTGTGACTGCGGAAAATGCTGTTAAATAAAATTTTACTATGTGAATGTTAAGGTGATAGTTCGGTTATTTAAAGCAGGGTTGTATGAGATACTTGTTCCTATTCAGTGTGTTACCCATAGAAGACTCTCTGCACTATTCTAGTCTGCAGGACCAGAATGCAGTCTAGGGACATAGCTGGAGAGCTACAGTGCTATGCACAGGGACAGCAACACAGCAAAAAGACTTATTTTATGTTAAAAAAATTTCTAGTTTGTTGCTGTCTACATGCTCAATGTATCTCTATGCTCTTTCAAACAGGGATAGTGCAGAGCACTATGTGCTGCAAGTAATACACTGGTTAGGCATAAATACCTCATACAAGCCCATTTTAGAACTTGCATTTTAATCGGCAAAGGTGTTCCTTCAATTAAAAACAACTACTTCAAGATTTATTTGTCGTCTTTTTTATTTATATTTATTATTAAATTATATTATTTTTATTATTATAAAATCACCCACCCCACTCCTCCTGTTAAAAAATAAACTTAGTGAATTTTACTTTGAGTAAATAAAAAAAAGCTACTTTTTACTTTTAATTGAGGAGATTTTTTTTGACCGGTAACTTTACTTGTACTGATTAAAAAAATCATAGCAGTGTAGCGAATTTAGCTCGCAAAAAGGGAAATATTTATAAGTAATTATAACAGGTTATAATTACTAATAAATATTTAAATTAAGTTGTTGAATATTTATAAGTAATTATAACAGGTTAAATTACTCAAATATTTAAATTAAGTTTTTCAATTACGGTTATGGAATTAGTGTTACAATTATTTGGTCTGTTCGTCCACCAAACATATATATCTATATATAACATATAATCTTTTATCGCCGAAGAAAATCACGACACCCCCCCCCCCCTTTTACTTTATACCGTACAAGTAATAGAGCATATATTACGTTCAAATATTGCAGTAACTTTGAAATGTGAGCGACACTCAGAGACAATCACTTATGAAAAATACTGTGTTTAATGAATGAGACAAACACAACATAAAACTAACTACACAAACATACATTAAAGAGGAAAAGGAGTTAAAAATATGTAAAAGGGGGGAGAAGGAAAAAGGAAGAAAGAGAGAGGAAGAAAAGGAATGGCAAGCTTAACTCACAAAATAACCAAAACCTAAATGAGATTCATCAAGAAATTCACCTTTATAAAGGGGCTCAAGCTTAATCACGCATTCAAATGGTGTTTAAAGTGTCTTTCTTGAAGAGTCTGTTAGGAGGCAGTTAGAAGTTCTTCCAGGTTCTCCTGAAGATCAGAGTAGGAGAAGTTCTTGAAGGTAAAGCTTGCTGGAAGAGCTGCCTCAAAGAGTTTGAGTCCTGTCTCGAGTTCTTAAGCCACAATTGGTGGGGTTCGGGACATTTTAAGGGTCTGCATCCATATTTGCCTTTAATGGCCAATGCCAGGCATGAACTTTAGGAGGGTGAAACTTCCTTTCTTCTTGCTTTTGTGGGGATTACCTGTTTATGCTTAGAGAAAGGAGAATAAAGCCTGGCAGGGATGCAGAAAGTTTGGCTTGGGGGTTATATTTACATAACCTAGAGACGTTCCCTTTCAGGAACTCAAGCAGCATTGCACCGCTTTTGTAAGAGGCCAATTACGCCACGCTGACCAGGACAGAGGAGCCATGGGTGAGTCTGAGGTCATGGTTATAGAACCTAACCAAACTCAGTGGGGTGGACCAGCCCGCAGTGCTGCAAATGTCCTGGAGTGGGACTCCAGAGGACCATGCTGTAGAGGCCGCCACACTCTGAGTGGAGTAAGCCTTGACCCCGAAGGGAGCGTGAGGACAAATGGCGTGCTTCGAACCAGAGAGCAAGCGCTAGGCTCAGCAGGTGAGGCGGGTCGTCTCCAAGCCCTCTTCCAGATCCGCCTGCGAGCCCGATGACATCTGATGCCGCCTTGCCTCAGCAACAGCGGGACCATAGCTGCTAGGTAGTGGGCCCTCATCAAAGAGCACTAATTGGGAGAGGCATAGACGTGAGCACAAAGTGCGTGGTGCAATGTGCGCAGAATATTCGAAAATATGCGCTGAATGTGTGCAGTCAGTACGATCTCTTGCTTTTTCTTTTTTAGACATTTACCACTTACCTGAAGGGGACAAACAACTGTATTTGGTGCTGACTGGGGTTTGGACTTAGATACCTATGCCCTAGTACTGCTAGTCCACTCTGTGCTTTGAAGACTGGAGATTGGTCTTGGTGCCCAAGAGCGACAGTTTTGGCAGAACCAGCTGTATTTCTTTAAATCTTTTGCTCTTTCTTTGACTCAGGCACACACACGTTTTTCCTGTCTCGTCCTTCTCTCACTCCTTCTATCCTTTTCCCCTGCTCATTAGACAAATTCCCAACAGGTGTGTGATTCTTACAGCTTGTCCTTTTCCAGCCTTGCCCTCACAAACCGGAGCTCAGCCATGCCCCCGCTGCCACAGCATGTTGGTGCAAAATGCTGTGGTAGCCATACTAGTTAATTGTGCCTTCACTTTTTACTAAATCACAGTGTCACCATCAAAGCACCCCAAACCATCACACCACCTACTTCATGCTTCTCAATAGGAACTATACATTCAGGAACATGTTTCTTGGCCCAAGCAAGTCTCTTCTGCTTTTTGTTTTTCTGAAGTAATGGTTTCCTTGCCACATTTAGATAAGGAAGGCCTAACTCATGCAGTCTCCTCTGAACAGTGAATGTTGAAATGTCTTTTTTAAGTTTTTTTTTTTGTTTGTGAGGCTGTTAATGAACTTATCCTCTGCAGCAAAGGTAACTTTAACTTGCAATTGGGGATACATTTAGTTCTTGAGATTTATTTTGGATCAAATGACCTTCACTAGTGGTCTAAATAAAGCACATTAAAAAGGAAAGAAATATCATAAATTAACAAGAAATACCTGTGAATTGAACACCATTCCAGGTGTCTACTTCATAAATCTCATAAGAGAATGCAATGAGTTTGTGAAGCCACCTTTAAAGATATCTGTAGCTACTTAACGTTAAAAAAAAAAAAAAAAAACAGTCTTATTTGTAGGGAATATATCCGAGCTATAAATGACATAGCTGGGGGAGGTGGACATGGATAGGGTCATAAGCTGGATAAGGTTGGACATGACATCCTTGATCAGGACTTGGGACCTCTCCTGCCACTGTCTGATATACTTGTCCAAGTCAGCAATTGTTATGCGAGGTACGGAGGCGGAAGCCGGAGTAACGGCAAACATAAACTTTATTCAGCAAAGGCAGAGCCAACACAAAATACCCGTGCAGACTCGGGATAATCCGGCAAACGGCAGTTCAAAAGAATACAACCACGGTGTGTGAAGAAGGAAGCGCGGCACGGGGTGAAGCGACGGGGAAGCGTCTCTAGTCCGAGGTGCGCTGGGAAAGCCAAACGCGGCAGTGGAAAGGACGCGGAGTCCGGGAGGAGAGAGTATGCAGCGGAAGCAGCGGAAGCAGCGGAAGCGCGAACACACACATGAACCTACAATAACGGACCCCGAGTGTGGGTGAGTGAGTGGTTTATATGGAGGCAGGGAGAGAGTTCATAATGCGCTTCAGCTGTGTGTGATTTGCAGCGGCAAAGGCAGCCTCTGAAGGAGGCGTGGCAGGTGGATTCCTGACAGCAATTGCTTTTGCCAGTTGGGGTTGGCTCAGCATAAGGAAATGGCCAAAGTCTGCCAGATACAGTTTCACTGCATCCTGACTTTATTGAGGAATTCTGCCACAATGTAGATCCATGAGAACAGGAGGTGAATGCAAATGCAGAGCTAACAAAAATAAAAAAAAAACAACACTGGGAAGGGAGGGCTAGGCTGAGGTTCGCCAACCCATGGGTCTGCAGATGCATTCAGCTCTATAGCCACCCTGCTGTGGTTCCCTGCAGCCTTGACAAAATAACTTGTAAATAAAGATTTTTTTTATATTCATTTTATTTTATGTTACACAGTGAACAGTGTTTCAAATGCAACCAACCTCTATCTTGGCGTTCGAGATAACAAATGTAAAAAGTTTTAGTATTTTATTGATCAAACCATAAGTGACTTACTGTCTACTTTCACATCGTGGCATAAGCTGAAGAAAATGCATATGAGGAGCTGTATGAGAAGTTGGACAGTAAGGAAGGAGAAAAGGATTTGTACCACCTGGCCAGGCAGGGGGACCGAGCTGGGAAGGATATGCTACCTGTTAGAGCAATAAAGGATGCAGATATGAATGTGTTGACTAGTGATAAGAGTTTTATGAGTATTATTAGCATTTGATGAATGAGGAAAATGAGAGAGAGAGAAAGTTGGATGATGTGAAGTAGGAAATAGATAGTATTAGTAAGTCAGCAATTAAGAGGATGAAGAATGGAAAGTCAGTTGGCCCAAATGCATTTCGGTAGCATGTAGATGTTTAGGAGAGATGGCAGTTGAGTTTTTTAACCAGCTTGTTCAACAAGATCCTGGAAGGTGAGAGGATGCCTGAGGCATGATGAATGTGTATGCTGGTACCGATTTTTAAGAATAAGGGAGTTGTGCAGACCTGCACTAACTACAGAGGGAATAAATTTGATCTATCACACCATGAAGTTATGGGATGGAGTAGTAAAAGCCAGGCAGAGGCAAGAGGTGACCATCTGCAAGCAACAAAATGGTTTCATGCAGAAGATGAGCAGTATTGATGCAATATTTGCTTTAAGAATCCTGATGGAGAAGTATAGAGAAGGTGTGGTATTGTGTTGTATAAGTGTGGTGTGGCAGTATAGTATGTGAGGGTGGTGCAGGACATGTATGAGGACAGTCTGACAGCAGTGAAGTGTGCAGAAGGAACGACAGACTGGTTCAAGGTGGAGGTGGGACTGCATCAAGGATCGGCTCTGAGCCCTTTCCAGTTTGGTGATGGACAGATTGACAGACAGGGTCAGACAGGAATCTCCATGGACCATGATATTTGCAGATGATATTGTGATTTGTGATGGGAGTAAGGAGCAGGTGGAGGTACATGCTGGAGAGAAGGGGAATAAAAGTCAGTAGGAGTAAGACAAAGTACAGTGGAGGGGTGCGGTTGCAGGGAGAAGAGGTGGAGAAGGTGTAGGAGTTTAGGTACCCGTGTCAACAGTGCAAAGTAATGGAGAGTGTGCTAGAAAAGTAAAGAAAAGAATGCAGGCAGGGTGGAGTGGGTGGAGAGGAGTGGCAGGAGTGATTTGTGAAAGAATGGTATCTGCAAGATTGAAAGGGAAAGTTTATAGGACTGTGAGAGAATTGCATTTTAGCATATCTTCTCAAAATACAATACTATTGTAATAAAACTTGGATATATTTTAGAGTATGTGCAGCTTGTAAAGCAGTACAGATTTACTCTCCTCTGAAAATAACATACAGCCATTATTGTCGAAATAACTGGCAACAAAAGTAAGTACACCCTGAATGATAGCTGTACGGCGCTTACCCATGCAAAGTCAAATGTCCTATTCATCATGTTTTTGTCTGCTTGGCAGGACCATACAAATATGTGTATCTTGTATTAGAGCAGGGAAAATTTGGCACTATGAGTACAATTCTCTCATACTGACCACTGGATTTTCAACACGGTACCTCATGGCAAAGAAGTCTCTGAGGATTTGAGAATTAAAATTGTTGCTCTAGACAAAGATGGCCTAGGCTATAAGAAGATCAGTAACACCCTGAAACTGAGTTACAGTACAGTGACCAGGGTCATACAGAGGTTTTCCAAAACAGGTTTGACTCAGAACAGGCCTCGCAAGAGTCGAACAAAGAAAATGAGTCTTTGTGCTGTGTGCAACGTGCAGAAGCTGGCTTGAAAAAAAAACAGCTGCATGAGTACTGCCAACATTGCTTTAGAGGTTGCAGAACTGGAAGGTCTGCTTCTCCAACATGTATTGTAACATTCTATAGCAGAATGGTACAATACATGTAACAATGATGAAACAGAACAGAACAATAAACTGAATAATAATTATGTGACTAATCTGATATCAGTTGGAAATTTACTTCCAGTTTTGTTTTCCCATCAATGCATAAGTTAACAGCAAGGCATAATAGAGTTAAAGTAAAAGTAGTAGCCCTAAATATATTTAAATTGGTTATGTTTGACAGTTGTAGAATATCAGCATTATTGCAAGTATTGTATTAATCTACACATTACAAGAGATTATAGATTATAGTACTGTGCAAAATGTTTTAGGCACTTTAGAAATAAGAAAACTGTAAAGTGACAATACATAAAAAGTGTTAATTATTTATCAGTTAACAAAATGCAAAGTAAATGAACAAAAAATAAATCCAAAACAAATCAATATTTACCACACTTTGGCTTTCAATTCTTACACTTGCACACACAAAGTCAGGGATTTTGTACAATCAGGCATAACACTATGGCCACCTGCATAATATTGTGTTGGTCTCGCTTTTGCTACAAAACAGCCTTGACTATTCAAGAATTAACATCATTAACTTCTTCAGCAATTTGAGCTACAGTAGCTCATCTGTTGGATCGGACCACATGGGCCAGTTTTTGCTCACCATGTGCATCAATGTGCCATGACCCATTTGCTGGTTCACCACAGTTCCTTGGACCACTTTTGGTAGATACTGACCACAAGATACACCCCACAAGAGCTGCAGTTTGGAGATGCTCTGACCCAGTTATCTAGCCATCACAATTTGACCCTTGTCAATCTCGCACATATTGTTACACTTGCCCATTTTTTCTGCTATTAACACATCAACTTTGAGGACAAAAGCTTGCTTTTGCTTGCTATCTATCTATCTATCTATCTATCTATCTATCTATCTATCTATCTATCTATCTATCTATCTATCTATCTATCTATCTATCTATCCTTTTTGTAAAACCAAATAAAGATATGCAGATTGTCATTTTTGTGCTTTAATGATTTCAGTTCCTTTCATGTGGTGCAATTTACCCATATACAGACCACAATAAGGAAATGGGTAAAGAAAATTCACATGTTGGGTCAAAATATATTGTGTTTTATTGTCATTTTATAAAAGAAGTTCTCAGTTTTTGACCCAGGAAGTGAAATTCTATTTGTGGCAAAAGACAAATAGTTAAAAGAGAGATCAAAAGTTCAGATCAGACAGCACAATCAACAAAACTTTGGTGTGAACAGAATTTCACATTTTACATCCAGAAATGACTAAGTTCATAATTTATATTACTTATTGTATATTTACCATTCAGGTATTCAATATAATTATTATTAGAATTGATGAGTTTGGAAACTCCCTTTCCTCCATAATAACTCCTATTTTATTAATATTTGTCACACTTAAACAATACAGATCATCAAGCTAATTTTTATATAAAACAAAGATATCCATAGTAAATACAAAAGTTATCATTTTATTTATTAAGGGAGAAAAGCTGTTCAAACTGTAAGTAACCACATTTTTAAACGATCCGAATCATTTAAGCGTGACAAATGTGCAATAAAAGCAAATAATCTTTCATGGCACAAACCAGAATTTCATACCAGATCGGTCAAGGCCCGGGTTACCAACAACCGCCACAGGTATTATTAGCCAACAGGGTACCGGTGTAAATTGGGCTACTGTTGGCCAAAGGAGGAGAAGGAGAGGAGGAAGAGAGTACAGTAAGAGTGTAGAGGGTGAAGAGAGTTTCTGATAGGGTGATGAACATAAAGCTGGAAGTTGAAGGGGTGATGCTAAATTTAATTTGTGCTGATGCTCCACAAGTGGGCTGTGAGATGGAGGAGAAAGAAAAATTCTGTAGTGAGATGATGTGATGGAGAGTGTACCTAGGAATGAATGATTGGTGATTGGAGTAGACTTTAATGGCCATGTGGGTGAAGGGAAAAGAGGTGATGAGGCAGTGATGGGTAGGTATGGCCTTAAGGAGAGGAATGTGGAAGGGCAGATGGTGGTAGATTTTGCTAAAAGGATGGAAATGGAGGTGGTGAATATGTATTTTAAGAAGAAGGAGTATAGCGTGACGTATAATAGTGGAGGAAGGTGCATACAGGTGGACTGTGTTCTATGTAGGAGATGCAACCTGATAGAGATTGGAGACTGTAAGGTGTTGGCAGGGGACAGTGTAGCTAGACAGTATAGCACAGTGTTCTGTAGGATGGTTTTGGAATAAAAAAAAAGAAGAGTAGAAGATCGAGGACTGAAAAAAGAATAAGTTGGTGGAAACTGAAGGAGAAAGACTGTAGTGTGAGATTCAGGGAAGAGGTCAGACAGGGGCTCGGTCGGTGGTGAAGAGGTGCTGGATGATTGGGCAACTACTGCAGAAGTGATAAGGGAGACAGCTGAAAAGGTACTTGGTGTGAATTTCGGAATAAGAAGAGAAGACAAAGAGATGAGGTTGTGGTATGAGGAAGTGCAGGAGAGCATAAGGAGAAAGAGGTTGGCAAAACAGAATTGGGATCAACAAAGTGATGAAAAAAGTAGGCAGAGGTACAAGATGTGACAGCAGGTGAATAGGGATGTGGTGAAAGCCTATGAAAAGGCATATGAGGAGCTGTATGAGGAGTTGGACACTAAGGAAGGAGAAAAGGATTTGTACCAATTGGTCAGGCAGAGGAACCGAGCTTTGAAGGATGTGCTCAAAGTTAGAACAATAAAGAATGGAGATGGAAATGTGTTGACTAGCGAGGAGAATGTGTTGAGAAGGTGAAGGATGTATTGTGAGCAGCTGATGAATGAGGAAAATGAAAGAGAGAAAGTTGGATGATGTGGAGATGGTAAAGCAGGAAGTGGATAGGATTAGTAAGGAGGAAGTGAGTGCAGAGATTATAAGGATGAAGAGTGGAAAGTCGGTAGGACCAGATACCGGTAGAAGCCTAGAGATGTTTAGAGGAGATGGCAGTGGAGTATTTGACCAGATTGTTCAACAAGATTGTGGAAGGTGAGAGGATGCCTGAGGAATGGAGAAGGAGTGTGTTGGTACCAGTTTTTATGAATAAGGGATATGTGCAGACCTGCAGTAACTAAAGGGGTATAAAGTTGACCAGTCACACCATGAAGTTATGGGAAAGAGTAGTGGAAGCCAGGCTGAGAGAAGAGGTGACCGTCTGTGAGCAAAAGTATGTCAGAAGGAGTCGTGAAGGAATTGTGTGATTTTGGCTTTAGATAAAGCATACAACAGGGTGCTGAGAGAGAAGTTGTGGTATTGTATGAGGAAGGCAGGTGTGAAAGAAGTATGTGAGGGTGGTGCAGGACATGCTGAGGATGGAGCTGCCAGTAAGGAGGAAAAGAGGAAGGCCAAGGACTAGGCTAACGGATGTGGTGAGGGAATGCATGCAGGTAGTAGAGGATAGGGGTGAATGGAGACGGACGAGCCGCTGTGGTGACCCATAACGTAAGAAGCCGAAAGAAGAAGATGATGAAGTAGTATTTTAGTAAATGCTCTTGATTTATGTATCCAGTGCCTTTTGTGTTTATTTTATTTCCCTTTGTTCCAACAGATATGAGATACTCCACAACCACAGCAAAGACAGAGATGTTTGATCTATATAGCTGTCTTTGCTTTTGTTTTATTGTTTCTTTTATATTTACTTTTTTATTCTGGAAAATCAAGGAAAAAAATGGCAGTCCTACTACGGTGATATCCAGTGTTGTGCTCGTTACTAAAAAATAGTAACTAGTTACAGTTACTCGTTACTTCATTCAAAAAGTAACTCTGTTACTTTGTTGATTACTTACACCAAAAAGTAATGCGTTACTGTTAAAAGTAACCTTTTAGTTATTTTTTTTAAAGAACCTTCTTTAATGTTCCCATTAATGCCCTTTTATGCGTTATGATCTATACAAACACAAAACTGACTTAAACACAAAGTAATTTTTAAACACTATTTTATTGAAGTCAGACCAGCACAAACTGAAAATATCACAAGGATTTCTGAAATAAATAACAAAACAAGCTGAATGATATATTCACAATCAAAAACTAAAGTGGCTTCTGCTGTTGTGTTGAGCTCTTAAAAATTTTCCTTTCACATCTGAAATATAAAAACTATCAACAATGTAGAAGAGAACACCGGGTTAGCTTCTAGCACAGAGGTCCTGGAGCAGCTTCAACAGATTGGAGTTGCTGTTTATCGCAGTAGATACGACCTTCGAACCAGAAAGACACAGCTTACATTTGACTTAAAAGTTTTTGTCTTTATGCTCAACTAAAGTGAAATAATGAGCATATTTTCACTTTGAGAAACTCGTCTTGCTCTCACCTCGACTCGCCATTACTGCCGCACAGACCTGAATAAACGGAGACACACCCACAGTGCGTCTTCTTCGTGTTTACAGTGGTTTATCCATCAATCCTACAATGCGACGCTGCTGTAAGCAAGTTAGGCTGTAGTCTACACTTCAGCTGAAATTAATTCATTTATAAAAGTAATGGGTAACGCACCATACGGTAACGGAGTTACTTAATTTTTAAAAGTAACGCATTACAGTATTAGTTACTGCTTGAACCAGAAGACTGTAGAGAAGCAGGAGACCTTTGCCATTGCACTATAAAGTACTATAATAAAGGAGGACAAGATAAGGAGTATGAAACACTGTGGGAGGAACAGATGAATGAACATAAGTATGACATAAAAACTGAAATGATATTGGGAAAACAAACAAAACTAGCAAATATAATTTCAGTTTTGTTTAAGTAAACTATCTTGCTGCTACTTTACCATTTGAAATTAGAATTTAATAGCATTTACATGATAAATAACTAAACTAAAGCAATATAACATCCAAAGTCTACTTTATAAGTCTAAATACCTGTGAGAAAAGTTTACTATTATTAATAAGCTATTATTTGTTTGTTATTTAAATTATCCCCTTCCAATAATTAAGCACTGAAATGACTAACAAAGCATCTATAAAAAGACAAAGGAATTTGGTGCTCTTGACGATCTCCACTGAGGATCCATCGATGATCAGTGGAGAATGGTCACTCTGTGTTCTCCTGAAGTCAACAACCATCTCTTTAGTTTTGTCCATGTTCAGAGACAGGTTTTTTGCTCCACACCAGGCTGTTAACCGTTGCACCTCCTCTCTGTATGCTGACATGTCATTCTTGCTGATGAGACCCACCACGGTCGTGTCATTGGCGAACTTGCTGATATGATTCGAGCTGTGCGTTGTACACAGTCGTGAGTCACTGAAGCACTGAAACAAGTAACAAAGCATCTAGAAAAAGACAAACTATTAAAATAATTCTTTGAGCAAAGCTGGATAAGTGAAAGTAAAATGTACAACATCCATGATTACAGTCACTAATACCACAATAAATGCTACAGCCATCATATGTACTTTTATTTGTACTGTAAATCTTTATAGTTAACATGTTTAAAACAATCACTATATGCACATTCCCTTCCCCTGATCAGTGTGGGCAATAACAAACAGATTTTTGGTAGCTGGTGGGTAGGAATTAGAAAACATGGGTATATAACCGAAAGATGGATCACAATGAGCATAGTCAATTAGGGTGCAAGAATAATTTTAAACTTCATCACTTTAAATTAAGACTTTGAATTCTTTTTAATCTCACATGTCATCAAGGACGTCTCTGAAAAATTACTCATTGTAATACATTTTTATCCATTAATATGTATTAAATTATTCCCAATAGTCTATTCTCTTAATTTCATAGATTTTTTTCTTTTCAGTGCAATGCTGAAAGAAGTGTTTGTGTATGTTGGAGTTTCTATCCAATTAGATTTTAGCCACCACATCATGTGTTGCCAGGGTCAAAGGTATCTATCTGCCATAAGGCTTCTAGAAATCAGCGCTGTACACGGCTGGTGGCATAAAATTAATGAGAATGAAGCTGTTGCTTGGATCAATCATATTGCGAGTTGACCTCATCTGTGCCAACTAGAAGGCATCCAATCACGTCGGCATTTTCATATCCTTTGATTATATGGTCAAAGTTAAAAAACAGCATATGTAGCAAACTGCATAGACTTAAATATATTTGTATGAATTTAATACAGTAGTGGTTTTTCCATTCCATGATGGCTGACAGAAGAGAAGAAATTGATATAGTTGCAGATACAATTATGGTATCAGAAAGTCTCGAGACTAGCTCTGTTTACAAGAAAGTACTTAATTTATCACCTTCAAAATTGTCCCCTTGCACAGCTAAACAGTACTCTCAGTTTTCCTGCCACTTCTGGAAAATGTCCTGGAAGTCTTCTTTTCAAAGCATGTGAAGCACCTTCTGTGATGCTGAATCTCCACAATGGTATCAAAACTGTGACCTTTGAGCTGACCTCTGGTGAGTGGGGCGGGTGCTGAAGTGAAATCATGTTGCTTGTTCGATGATCATCATGCACAAGTTGTTGAATGCTTTTGGGGGTTGAGCATGTTGAAGGCCTTTCTGATCGCTTGTCATCTTTCAGTGATGTTCTCCTGCTCTTGAAGCGTGCATGCCACTTAAAACACCGCAAACAACTCATTGTAGCATTACCATATGTCAAAGGTATGTCATGTCAAACATCTGTGTCACAGATTTGACAAAGTTCATGAGAATTTCATGTATGCTCTTGTATGCTCGTAATAACTTGCTGTCCATGATGAAATCGCAGGCGTGGTAACAGAATAGCAAAAGTAAGCAACATTGTTCTCTTTGAGAACAGTTGGACATCGTGAGGAAAGGTTAGCTAAAATATTTGAAAACAGTTGTTTTGTCATGATCCATTTATACTTTTGCATTTTCATTACTGTAGGATTTGCACAAAAACACAACAAAAGGGTTAAAAAAATGCACTAAGAATTGTGCCACTCTTAGTGCCGGTCCCAAGCCCGGATAAATGGGCAGGGTTGCGTTAGGAAGGGCATCCAGCATAAAAACATGTGCCCAATCAAACATGCCGAGGATCTGCTGTGGTGACCCCTAACGGAAGAAGCTGAAAGAACGTTTTTTTTCAGTTTGAATTTTCTGAATTTAAAGAAATATTTGTTTTGAGATTAAATAAAAACAGAAAATATAGAAAAATATATAAAATAAAAAAGGAAAGATTTGTTGATCTGCATATATAAATATGTATTCAATGAATAAAACATGTTGCTTCTTTAAAGGTTTAAGTGTTAAACTTGCTTTCCTGTAAATTCATAACTTAACAGAAAGCCAGGACAGAGTAAAAGTGAAAGTGCATTCAGCAGACTTCCTGTCTTCCTCCAACTGCAGCTGCGTCTCAAACTGATCCTAAACAGAGCACAAACCTCGGCTTCAATTTGACTTTGAAATGTCTGACGGTATGTTTTCTTAGCTCATAAATACTATTGCATGGCTAATACATTTGTATCGCTGTGCATGTGTATCTTTTGCATGTTGTATCGTAGTAAATGTAAAAATAAAAGTAAAAGTAAGTATGCTTCTTACATTCTTTTTCTGTTTTCTAATCTCCAGTATACAATCTCCAGTATAATCTCCATAGTTATTGGGAACACTAGGAACTCCCACAAGCTCTTTATAGAACGTCTCAAATCTGAAATGAAGCTAAAGTACACAGACTCAACTAATGATCAGCAGCCATATCACCCTGTAGCCCAAGACAGCTTGCCCACTGAAGCTAAGCAGGGTTGAGCCTGGCCAGTACTTGGATGGGAGACCACCTGGGAAAAACCAGGTTGCTGCTGGTAGAGGTGTTAGTGAGACCAGCAGGGGGTGCTCACCCTGTGGTCTGTGTGGGTCCTAACACCCCACTATAGTGACGGGGACACTATACTGTAAAAAAAAAAATAAAATAAAATAAAAGCACCGTCCTTCGGATGAGACGTTAAACCGAGGTCCTGACTCTCTGTGGTCATTAAAAAATCCCAGGATGTCTTTCGAAAACGAGTAGGGGTGTGCCCCGGCATCCTGGCCAAAAAACCTTGCCCGCTGGCCTACTTAATCATCCCCTCATATTAATTGGCTATATCACTCTCCTCTCCACTAATATGCTAGTGTGTGGTGGGCGTTCTGGCGCAATATGGCTGCCGTCGCATCATCCAGGTGGATGCTGCACATTGGTGGTGGTTGAGGAGAATCCCCCTTTCATATGTAAAGCGCTTTGAGTGCTGCAGAAAAGCGCTATATAAATGTAACAAATTATTATTATAATGTCTTCATTGCTTTTATATCAATTGTGTCTCGAGCTGGAACAGACATTCTAGCTGCTCTTGAAATGATTCCAAGTAAATACACGCACACTCTTAGTGTTTTGGGGTTTTTTTTATAGGAAAAAGATGTTGCTATCTACTTTAGAAAACTGTTTAGAAAAATTTTATCAAATGACAAGTGCATTTTTACCACTCCCAACTAATTAAGCTTGGCCTTCTCATCACCGGAGTAACACCACACTTTATTTCATCATCATTATAGTTGATAATAAATAAGTTAGAGAGCAAGTTTAAAAGTAACAAGTAACAAGGGTTGCAGTGTGAGCATCCCAAGAGGCTACTTATTTTATATTTGCACACAAATGCTCAGGCTAGTACAAAGCACTTAAGCACTTACAAAACTCAACTGCTTTGGAAAAAAAAAGTATTGTACAGCTATTTGTGATCAATTACTTAATAACATTGACAATGTGTTGAATCAAAGAGTGACTTTATCCTTCAATGAATGTGAGACAGGCAAAACCTGATCCAAGTTCAGGGATTTTAAAAAATTAACAGATTTAATACAAAACAAGGGAACAAACCTCTCATCAGTATAAAAAATGGAAGTGCAGGAAGCAGTCAAGGTCAGTAGGCAAAATGATCTAAAATGTACTTTGCCTTAGGAACAGTAGAGATAAAGAACTAGAACTAGGATGTAGATAAATAAAAACAAAACACAGTAATAAAGAACTGAAGAACAGTAATTATGAACAGCCAGAAGCACTATACATGTCTCTACTGTCTGTCTCTCAGCGCTGCATTGCAAACTGCAAAAACACAAGCAAATCAATTTACAGGTACAATTACTGAAACCATTTCCTCACCTTTGGCTAACCATTTAAAAAGTTGACAAAGACTATAAGAAATAGAAATACTGAATGATAGTATTAGGTGATCTTATTATACTACATGGAAATCCATAATGACATCAATATTCAGTAAACACAAAAGAGACAGCTGACAAAAATATAATTCTATAAATTCTATAACTTCTAATAACAGAAGCGCCACAGTGAACTCAACAGTCTTTCCTATTGCCTTACACATATCATGTTCATGATTTGCACACTTTGCAAGAAGAGGTGGAGCTCCATGAGATACTATTTATAAACATTATGATCAAGGACTCTGAGTCTTAAAACTGAAAGTAAAAGTATCATCTAAAACCATAGCAGTCCACCCTGTTGCTTGGATATCATTTGTCTTCCAAGTCACTCCATCACAGGTACCTCAGCTGAGATCTGGTTTCAAAATGGCAGGTATGTGTTCATAATAAAATTTTACTGTACGATATTGTGATATTGTTCTCTTCCTGTTCAACCATATGCTTTATTTAGCATTAGCATTTGTGCAGCCATATTCCATTACCCCCTAATGTACATAATTATTAACGTAAAAGCTTTTTTTCCCTGTACAGTCTTTACATCATTTATCAATTTTTTTGTAATGGTCATTGGGAACACCATGGATTCTCACAAGACCATTCTGGATGAACTGACAATTTCATCAAAACTTAGTGAAGTGTTTTTGGTGGAGGAGAGTGATGTCATCATTGCTTTTGTCCCAATTGTGTCTCGATCTGGTACTGACATTTTATCTGCTATGGAGAAGATCCCTGGTAAGTGCGAACAACTTGTAAAAATCTAAATAAACAAACTTATAGACTAACATTTACATTTAGAAATCATTGAAATTAAATATGTCTGTAAATGGTCAAATAAAATGTACTTGAACAATCAAGTGTTTACATCTTTAAACATTCAGTTGCCTTCAGTCACTTCAGACATATACACTGTTCTCATGCACACCTGTTCTATTAGTGATTAGACAACTAATAGAAGAAAGGAGGAATAAGCATCTTGTATAAAGCTCTGTAATTTATTAACTCTCTCTCTCTTTCTCTCTCTCTCTCAGTGGGAAAGCCTGTTATTCTAATTGTGCTTCACCACACATTTGATCCGAATTATATTGCTCCAGACAGCAGACTCTGTGTAAACAAGAACACAGTATTTGCAGTAGATTGTCTCTGTCATGAAGACGAAGGGCTGCTGAGATGTCCGAGGAATGATGATGCGATCAGAGCGGTGAAGAAGCACCTGGAAATCGACGAACACAATGTGGACAACAGTCGTATTAACTGTGCTGAGGTAGGAGAAAAACGCCTTTTAATAGATATATTGTATATTCTTATTGCTGGACTGGAGCTAAAAAGTAAAATAAGGTAGCTGTGAGGTTAACTCAGACCCAGGCTGTGTTGAGTCCATGCACGGTTTTATTAATAGACAGCACAAATAATCCACGCGCAAAATCCGAAACGTAGTCAAGCAGAAGAGCACAGGTCCAGTACATAATAAAGGCAGTAAGCGAGGCAAATCCGACAAACAACAAAGAATAACCGGGGTTTAAAACAATAAAGAGGTCAGTACACAATAAATGACCGTGAAGACACAACACTTCACACAATAATAATACAGCGTTAGCATGGTGTAAGAGTCTGAAACACAGATGGGAGATGGTTCCCTCTGGTGGTGCGGAGTGGGGATTACAGTGAGAACCCTAACAGCATTTTAGCAGTATATTAGCAGCATCTCCCTTATAAAGATTCTTTCAAAATACAAATTAAATCATTATAAATTACATCCGACATTACAACTTGTTTTTTTATGTAACTCATAAAATACTTTGTGTGCTGCTGTTACAGAAATGGAGTTAATAACAATAAAAAAAAAGCAATGAAATAAAGCTGTTACCACAATTTATTTGATTTAGTTGGTTTTCCTATAAGCCCAAGTCTACAATTGATTTTTCTCCTTATACCACAATTTCTTGATCAAATGTTTTATTACATTTTATTGTATCAAATATTATTATTAATTCTTTTTTTTTTTAAACCCTTTGATAGTAAGAGACTTGCTCCTGTGGGCAAGCTTTGCACTTATGCCACCAAGTCATCATCTATTTGCTCCACTATGAGGGCTGGGGCATTGCTGGGTCTTGATAATCCTATCTAGCATCTGGATGTGCCCTTCTAATACTATTATCTTCACATGTAGAAAGCTACCTAAATATAAACTTATCACAAATAAACTACTAAAACATTACATACAGGGGAAGAATGACAAACATTACACACTCAGCACTAAACAAGCTGAAAGTTTGTTATATAAAATATTGAATCTAGTTTAAAGATTTGTTTACTTATTTTAACCTAGCTCAGTCATGCAAGAGCAGAAAAAGCTACATACAAACCACAAGCAAAAAACAAACAAGAAATATTTGATGAAAAAACTATGTAGTTGTAATGCCAACACAGGCAAGAAACTCATAGAAAACTATTTAAAAACAGAAGGTTCTTCATGCTTAAACTTTTGACTGTCTGGTTAAACCTTTCTACCAGACCATAAGTTTGCAAATGATAGACAGACATCAAGAGACCTGCAACAGCTGGCACAGATCAAACCATGTTCTAGATACAAAAGGCATAGTATGAGGTGGTCAAAAAGTTTCAGGACTAGTTTCTTACATGCCAGCAGATGGAAGCACAAGGCTGCACAGCTGCAACATCTGCACTTTTATCATGGTCAATGTTACAGCAAGACATTACTCCCTGTCACCGACTTTTATTTACATGTGAGTTTCTTGTCAGAATCAACATGATCTCACTTCCTCAACCACCCTGCTCGCCCGATTTGTCTCATCTTCCTGAAGATGAAGATTTAGCTTAAAAAGTTTTTGAAAGCATTCTGGAGATTCAGGGCGATTCTTCATAGTGCTGAAGTCTGTCTTTTCTTCATCCCCTTCACTAAATAAGCTTTTGACACTACGCAGGTTTAGCTTAGTGTACATCTTAGCATGGCAGAGTTTTTCTACTGCCAAAGTAACCACGGGGAGAGTGTAAAGGCACTTTTGTTTATAGTGGTTAAGGCCCCTATAATCAAAACCAGTTCTGAGGCCACTCCATTCAGGGGCCCCCTTTTCCTGTATATAATCCTGCAAAGCCTTGTGTTCTGCCCTAAACAAGGAGGATGTGATAAATATGGATGTGCACCAGGGACAAGAGATACAACAGACAGATATGTACAACTATCTTGTTTTGCCAATTATCATATGTGCCTATTATTTAGCAAACCAAACATTTTCCAAACGAGGACTCCAAGTCTACATTTTCTTTCTCACAGCTCTCTGTATGCCTGAACCATGTACTAAATGTCCTTGCTTTCTCTACTGTCATTTTCTGGTCAGAAACTATATTGTTGGAAAAATATTAGCTGTGTTTTGCATTTTTATAACTGGAATTTTTTCACAGAGAATAATTTATGTAACTCAGCGTTTTTTTGTTTGTTTGTTTTTTTGCAGATGGAATCCAACATATGTACTGCTATTGGGATTAGTGGTGTGGGTATTATTGTGGCTGTTACTGCAGGTATATCATTTTTTTTGTTATTTGTTGCAGGCATTTTGGGAGGGTATATTTGCATTTTTATTGCTGCAAACTTCAAATTGAGGAGAAAAAAGTTTATGCAGAAGAAAACAAGAAAACAAACAAATTATAAACTTTAAAATCCAAAACAGGTTTGTTTCCTCTCTTAAATTGAAAACTTAGATAGAGAGAGTCTTGTGTTACTTTGTTTATACTGAAAGGATATTTAAATTAACATAGACTTAGGGTTAGGTCTAAGTTTAGGGTTGAGATTAGGGGATAGCCATGATGAATTTTTAAGAATGTTAAATTCCTGTCATTTCAACTTGGATATAACTTTGACTTTGATGTAAAAAAAAAAAAGAATTCTGTGTATATTTTTTCAGTTAATACAAATGTCTGTAAAAAATGTCCTGTGAATGTCATGTGATTTGCTGCATTGGAACTGAATTTTAATAAAAAAAAGTTCTAAATGTTAAAAACTTAATTTCTTTACTGTATTTTGAACAAAATAGCTGTCTATATACAGTAGGTCTCTGTTTTGTTTGGTTGAAGTGAAAATGTGAAAAATAATTCTCGTTCCCTTCAATGTACAGACTTTGTTGATCATGTCAGCTATATATAAAGTACAGACCAAAAGTTTGGACACACCTTCTCATTCAAAGAGTTTTCTTTATTTTCATGACTATGAAAATTGTAGATTCACACTGAAGGCATCAAAACTATGAATTAACACATGTGGAATTCTATACATAACAAAAAAGTGAACTGAAAATATGTCATATTGTAGGTTCTTCAAAGTAGCCACCTTTTGCTTAGATTACTGCTTTGCACACTCTTGGCATTCTCTTGATGCCTACTTTGAAGAACCTACAATATGACATATTTTTAGTTCACTTTTTTGTTATGTATAGAATTCCACGTGTTAATTCATAGTTTTGATGCCTTCAGTGTGACTCTACAATTTTCATAGTGGCGTTGACATGATGCTCAATTGGTACTAATGGGCCCAAAGTGTGCCAAGAATAATCCCTCACACCATTACACCACCACCACCAACCTGAACCGTTGATACAAGGCAGGATGGATCCATGCTTTAATGTTGTTGACGCTAAATTCTGACCCTACAATCTGAATGTCCAGCAGAAATTGAGACTCATCAGACCAGGCAACGTTTTTCCAATCTTCTATTGTCCAATTTTGGTGAGCCTGTTCGAATTGTAGCCTCAGTTTCCTGTTCTTAGCTGTCAGGAGTGGCATCCGGTGTTGTCTTCTGCGTGTTGTGCGTTCAGAGATGCTCTTCTGCATACCTCGGTTGTAACGAGTGGCTATTTGAGTTACTGTTGCCTTTCTATCAGCTCGAACCAGTCTGGCCATTCTCCTCTGACCTCTGACATCAACAAGGCATTTGCGCCCACAGAACTGCTGCTCACTGGATATTTTCACTTTTCGGACCATGTAAACCCTAGAGATGGTTGTGCGTGAAAATCCCAGTAGATCAGCAGTTTCTGAAATACTCAGACCAGCCCGTCTGGCACCAACAACCATGCCACGTTCAAAGTCACTTAAATCACCTTTCTTCCCTATTCTGACGCTCGGTTTGAACTGCAGCAGATCATCTTGACCATGTCTACATGCCTAAATGCATTGATTTGCTGCCTTGTGATTGGCTGATTAGAAATTTGCGTTAACGAGCAGTTGGACAGGTGTACCTAATAAAGTGGCCGGTGAGTGTATATTATACAGTGGGGCAAAAAAGTATTTAGTCAGCCACCAATTGTGCAAATTCTCCCACTTAAAAAGATGAGAGAGACCTGTAATTTTCATCATAGGTACACTTCAACTATGAGAGACAAAATGAGGAAAAAAATCAGTGTCTGATTATTAAAGAATCTATTTGCAAATTATGGTGGAAAAGAAGTATTTGGTCAATAACAAAAGTTCAGCTCAATACTTTGTTATATACCCTTTGTTGGCAATGACAGAGATCAAAAGTTTTCTGTAAGTCTCCACAAGGTTTTTACACACTGTTGCTGGAAGTTTGGCCCATTATGTTATTATTTAACAACATCAGACTTACATCAGCACTGGCTTAATCTCTCGCTCTCTTGCTTTCTCTCGCTCTCTCTGTGTGTATATATATATATATATATATATATATATATATATATATATATATATATATATATATATATATATATACACACACACACACACATATACAGGTGTATCTCAATAAATAAGAATATCATTAAAAAGTTGATTTACTTTAGTAATTCAATACAAAGTGAGTCGTATATTATATACATTCATCACACACAGACTGATATATTTCAAGTATTTATTTCTTTAAATTTTGCTGATTATGGCGTACAGCTAATGAAAACCCAACATTCAGTATTTTAGAAAAATAGAATATTGTACAAAAGTTCAATATTGGAGACTCATGGTATAACACTCTAATCAGCTAAATAAATCCAAACACCTGCAAAGGTTTTTTGAGCCTTTAAATGGTGTCCCAGTCTGGTTCAGGCTACACAATGATGGGGAAGACTACTGACTTGACAGTTGTCCAGAAGACGATCATTGACACCCTGCACATGGAGGGTAAGACACAAAAGGTCATCGCTAAAGAAGCTGCCTGTTCACAGAGTGCTGTATCCAAGCACATTAATGGAAAGTTGAATGGAAGGGAAAAATGTGGTAGAAAAAGGTGAAACGAAGCCCATTCAAGAAATTGGAGGAGATTCACAAAGAGTGGACTGCAGCTGGAGTCAGTGCTTCAAGATCCATACACACAACTGACACATTCCTTGTGTCAAGCCACTTCTGAACCAGACACCTCTGATGTTGTCTCTGGTTCAGAAGATTGGTAGTAGAGGTGGTAGAGGTCATCATAGCCATCTACCAGGAAGTTCTAGAGCACTTTATGCTTCCCTCTGCTGACCAGCTTTATGGAGATGCTGTAGTATTATGTTCCTTAAGGTAATGTTATGAGACAATAAGTATGCTTAGGAACCTACACTGGGTGTGTTACAGTACTGTTGAAAGAAGAATAAAAGTTCTGGTAAGAAGTCATGGCTGGCTGTCGCGTGGTCCATTTATGAAAGGTTTATGTTGTACCTATTAAACGACAGAACAGATGCTGATTTCATTTTCCAGCAGAAATTGGCACCTGCCCACACTGCCAAAAGCACCAAAAGTTGGTTAAATGACCATGGTGTTGGTGTGCTTGACTGGCCAGCAAACTCACCAGACCTGAAACCCATAGAGAATCTATGGGGTATTGTCAAGAGGAAAATGAGAAACAAGATACCACACAATGCAAATGAGCTGAAGGCCACTGTCAAAGAAACCTGGGCTTCCATACCACCTCAGCAATGCCACAGACTGATCACCTCCATGCCACGCTGAATTGAGGCAGTAATTAAAGCAAAACGGTCCCCTACCAAGTATTGAGTACATATACAGTATATGAACATATTTTCCAGAAGGCCAACAATTCACTAAAAACATTTTTTTTATTGGTCTTATGAAGTATTTAGTATAAACACCATATAAGTTTTTGAGATTAGTGTTTTTGTTAAATGTGAGCCAAAATCATCAACATATTAAGATTTAAACACTAGTAATATATCACTCTGTGTGTGATTAATTTATATAATAAACAAGTTTCACTTTTTGTATTAAATTACTAAAATAAATCAACTTTTTAATGCTATTCTAATTTATAGCGATGCACCTGTATATAATCTATTACCCAATACAGTGGAACCTCGGGTTACGAACGCCCCGGCATACGTATAATTCAGGTTACGAATCGCAGTTCATCAAAATTTTTGCCCCTGGTTACGAACAATATATCGGGATACGAACGTCGCTCACCAAAAAATCGCAGGCAAGTTGGTTGTTTTTGCTCTATCCACGCAGCTCGTTACATCAGTTAGCGTCCTGTGTCCCTAGCGAGAGCATCGTGTTACTTATCCGCTTGAACTTTTCCCGGCGGCAGCGTAACAACTCGTTGGTGATGCTCGTGGAATGATGAGATGGACAACATTAGCCTAACCACTTTAGGCGATGCATAACCACTTTACTTGTTTTTATGAAGATAGATTAGCAGGGTTACAGTCTTTTCCAGTACAATACCCATAATGAATTTCACTCTGGACTTCAATACCAACTGATAGTAGCCTTAAAGAAACAGCTCTCATTTTCCCTCTAATGCAACAATTGTCTCAGCGTTCGTGTTAATAACACTGTCTTTAATATTCTATAATATAATATATAATAATATATAAATAATATAATATAATAAGATTCTCCTTCAAACAATAACTCTCCCTCCTCCCCTTCTCTGACGTCGTCTCCTGCAGCGAGTCTTCTCAAAGGAAAGTACCCAGTAAAGATCTTTTCCTCTTTTGTATGTTTTTATGTGGTATGATTTTAATATAACATGTTAAAAGTAAAAAACATGTTAGTGAATATTGGCTTTATTTTTTTAATTTAAGTAATATTTTTGGTTGTCCAGAACGAATTACCGAAGTTTCTGTTCATTATTATGGGGAAATTTGTATCGGGATACGAACTTTTCAGGTTACGAATAAAGTACCGAACGAATTAAATTCGTAACCCGAGGTTCCACTGTATTTTTTTTTTTATATATATTGATTAACACAGGTCAGTGTTACGGACAAACAACACAACATTTAAATAAAATGACACAAAATGTGATTCAAATCAAATCAAAATATCTCAAATTTTATTTGTCACATACACGTACATACAGAGTACGACATGCAGTGAAATGCTTTGTGCGACTGTCCGGGATGAGGAAATAGGATGGGGAGAAGTAATAAAAACTATGTAAAATATAAGGTATACAAGGTATACAAGGTATGCTTATGTACAGTAAACAGTAATCACATAAGGTGGTTGATGTGATTGTCCCTAAAGTGACCATGTGCGGTGTGGTGTGGTATAAAGTGCACTGTGCTGTGCAAGTCCACAGTTAAAATGACAGTCCAGAGTTTAAAGTGTTGTAGTGCAAAAAAAAAAAATATTTGTAGAAGTGTGATGATGAAGAGTGTCCAGCTTTTAGATCCTGGGTGTTTACTGGTTCCAACTCCGAATGGCCTGCGGGAAGAAGCTCCTCCTCATTCTCTCTCTGTTTGCTTTCAGGGAGCGGAAGCGTTTCCCTGAACGCAACAAAGAAAAAGAGTCCATTGTTGGAATGACTGAGGTCCTTCATAATCATCCTGGCTCTGGTCCAGCACCGTGTGCTGTAGATGTCCTGCAGGTTAAGGAGCTCGGTGTGGATGGTTCGTTCAGCTGAACGTACCACCCTCTGGAGGGCTCGCCTGTCCTGCATGGTGCTGTTCCCGAACCAGGAAATGACACTACCAGTCAGAACACTCTCAATGGTACAAGTGTAAAAAGTCTTTAGCACCTGAAAGGGTAGTTTAAAGTCCCTTAAGCATCTCAGATGGTAAAGACGCTGCCGGGCCTTCTTCACCAGGGTGTTGGTGTGACAGGACCAAGACAGGTCCTGTGTGATGTAAACACCGAGGTACCGGAAACTGTCCACTCTCTCCACTGGGGTCCCGTTGATGTTTAGCAGTTGGTATGACCGCTCCTGCTTTGTGCTAAAGTCTGCTATCAACTCCTTAGTCTTGCTGACGTTCAGGAGAAGGTTGTTCTCCTGGTACCATCTCTCTAGGTTTTTAACCTCCTGTAGGTAGGCCGTCTCGTCGTTGTTGGAGATCAGGCCCACCACAACAGTGTCAATAGCAAACTTGATGATGGTGGTGGAGTTGGAGGTGGCCACACAGTTGTATGTGTACAGTGAGTACAGCAGGGGGCTCAGAACACAATCCTGGGGAGCTCCGGTGCTGAGGGTGAGGGTGAATGAGGTGTGATTTCCCACCCATACAGCTTGTGGTCTGTCTGTCAGGAAGTTAGAGATCCATTGGCACAACGGCAGGCTGAGTCCCAGGACCTCCAACTTAGAGGTGAGTGTGGAGGGAATTATGGTGTTAAATGCTGAACTGTAGTCCACAAACAGCATCTTTGTATACAGGTGGTCGTCGATTTATGACCTATTCAACTTATGACCATTTAACTTTACGACCAGAATCGCTAGCCGCGGCGTACGACAGTGCGTACCAGCTTCCGGCATAATTTCACAGTACTGTACATATAGTCTACTCTGCTTATGACCAAATCGTGTTACGACTGGTCTGTCGGTCCCAATCGTGGTCGTAAGTCGACGACTACCTGTAATTCCCTTTTCTGTAGTCCAGGTGGCTCATTGTAGTGTGGAGGATATGAGCAATGGCGTCCTAAGTAGAATGGTTCTGGCGGTACGCAAACTGTAGAGGATCCAGTGTGTCTGGTAGTGAGGCAGTGATGAAGTCTCTGACCAGTCTCTTAAAAGCACTTTATCATTACTGAGGTCAAGGCTACAGGGCCATTGTCATTAAGGCAGGCAGGCTGGGTTTTTTTCGGGACAGGAACAATAGTGAGGGGACAACAGACTGTTCCAGTGAAAGGTTGAATAGATCAGTGAACACCAGTGCTAGCTGGTCAGTGCAGGCATTCAGAACCCGACCTGTGATGTTATCTCGTCCTGCTGCTTTCCTGGTAATAGTTTTATCAATGAATCCCACAACCGCTTCCGTAAACATGTTGACGTCATCAAAGCTGCGCCTGAACATGTCCCAGTCTGCGTCATCTAAAGCATCCTGCAGAGTGGCCACTGATTGGTCAGTCCAGCGCACGGCCTCCCTATGAAGTGATTGTGCCTTGTAGCTGTTCTTGAATAGTGTGTAACAGTGGTCCAGTGTCCTTTCGCCACTGGTGGGGCAGGTGATGTGATGATAAAAGTTTCTTAGTGCGCACTTGAGGTTGGCACTGTTGAAATCTCCTACCACAATGAGCGCAGCGTCCCGATGCTGTGTTTGGTGAAGTGTTGGCATCTTGTGTAAATCCCATACTGTAGTGTCTGTGTCCACTTGTGGTGGAATATAAATGGCATTGACTATAACCGAGCTGAATTCCCAAGGTAGATAAAAGGGCTGACATTTGATGGTCAGTAGTTTTAGTGACTGGACGTTGGCTAACAGGATTCTAGGGAGCGCGGTGCACGTGCCCTCAGCCTGTTCCTGACGCTGGCTTGTTTCCCTCATGGCCGCTGGTATGGGTCGCCTCCCTTGTTCTTCCTCAGGATCTCGCTCGGCCAGCATGGGTCTGGGTTTAAAAATGGCGAAAGGTGAGTGCATTGTACAACAATAGAAATAAGAGTGTCTCTGTCAAATCTAATGATGTCCATCTTGTGTAGATGGAATGGTAACTAAGTAAATAAAAGTATAAAATAAACAAAAAAGAGAAAACGTAGCCAGAGCAGTCGTGACGGCAGCCGACCTCACCGACGCCATCTTGCCAAGAATGCTTGAATGCTTGAATGCTTGATATCGTTGAACCTTCCCATTGGAGCGTCTTTTCATTTATCCTGAAATTTTATTGTCAGGTTCATTTCTAATGTCTTTTGCCCGTTGTCACGGTACGGACCACAAGTCGGATGGGGAAGTAACTCAATCATTGTTTAATGAGTAAATATGCACACTAACACAGGTTATGGAGCGTTACGGACTGTCATGTGATTGTGGTCCGTAATGCGGGTATGATCCGTCACGGAGGGATGATCCATGAAATAAATGTCCTTGTCTATAGCTATTGAGTTTATTTAGTTAGTAAACCAAACCTTTTCCAAACATGTACATCTCTGTGCACCTGAACCATGTAGTTCTTGCTTGCTTGGTTTGGGTGTTGATTAAAGAACATAAACTCTACTCTACTGGTCAGAAACTACATTAGTCAAATCAATAGCTGTGTTGTGCATAGTGGTATGTTTTTTGCAGTATGTTTTAAAAGGAAATTATTGTCATTACTATTATTATTATTATTATTATTAGTATTAATAATAATAATAATTATTATTTATTTATTTCTTTGTATGTGTTTATTTGCAGAAGAATTACAACAGTTGCAAATGGATTGCTTCAGAATTGCTGTGATTATTTTGCTTGTTGTTGTGGGTATTGTCTTAGGTTTTGTGGTGAATATTTGAGAAGATATTAGAGCAATAATTGTGTAGCAAACAGGAACGTTTGTAGCAAACTGTATAACAAGCTTGTCACATGTTTCTAATATATAACAATTTTGCAATATTCTTTTCTAAATTGTTATTCAGCTTAAGCTGGCAATTAACTTATGAGAAAAAAAACAATGTTACCTATAGTGTTAATATATGCAATATATGGGACAACTTTAAAACCCAGAACAGGTTTGTTTCCTCTCCTCAATGGAAACTGTGATACAGAGATTCATATGTTACATGTTCAATAGGACTAAGTTTAGGGTTGAGGTTAGATTTAGAGAAAAGTGTTAGGCTAAAGGTTAGTGTTGGAAAACTAAATACATTTTTACCTTCAATGAATAAGTGTGTATGGCTGCTGTAACAATATCCAGAGTTTTTTCATGATTTGTGAAAATGTGTATGAAAATATCTCAATATTTCTATTTCCATGTCTATATTTGATTTGTTCCTGTGTCTTATTGTAGTGTTCCTAATAGTCACACACTGTTCCCAGTTCCCCCAGGAATTGTTAGCTAATTTACATCAAAAGCTACCCATCCAGGAGAGTTTACAAAGCTGTTTAATGCCACTGCTCCGATTTACAGCATCCATTAAGTAGTTAACTGTAGGGCATGATATAATAGAATTTCTCAATATATATAAATATACAACAAATTCTGAAGTACTGTATAATAAAGTCTCTGAAAATGTCTGCTGCATGTGAATAAACAAACAAGCAAACATATAAAATTGGTGTACTGCTTTTTCTTAGCATGTTTAATATTTTTTTTCCTGCAGTTCCACCTTAGTAAATATAACTTTGGCTTGAAAATTAGTTTTTTTAATATGTGTAGATTTAGTGATTTCATACAAATGTCTTTCAAAACTTCATGTATGAATTGAAAAAAAAAAAAAAGGTACTCAGGTTTCCTGCTGTCAGGGAGCTCCCTGAGCCTTCTCCCGTGCGGGAGATCTGCAGGGTGGAAGGCAACATCAATAGTCTAAAATACCAAGAAATCTTCCTCTTATATTCCCAACCAGGAAAGAGGCCAAATTCTGCAGCAGGATGGTGCTCCGTCTCATACTTCCATCTCCACATCAAAGTTCCTCAAGGCGAAGAAGATCAAGATACTCCAGGATTGGCCAGCCCAGTCACCAGACATGAACATCATTGAGCATATGTGGGGTAGGATGAAAGAAGTATCATGGAAGACGAAACCAAAGAATATTGATGAACTCTGGGAAGCATGCAAGACTGCTTTCTTTGCTATTCCTGATGACTTCATCAATAAATTGTATGAATCCTTGCCAAACCGCATGGATGCAGTCCTTCAAGCTCATGGAAGTCATACAAGATATTAAATTTGGATCTCACAGCACCACTACTTAATTTGCTGACATATTTTTATATTTGCAGTAAATTTGTTTAATTTCTGTATAAGCGACAAAACTTTTGTCTTGCCAAAATTTGACCTTTCTGTCTTGATTAAATGATAAATCTTTTTTCATTGAAACTAATTTATTTCAGTGCATTAAACATCATTTGGGAGGGTTTTAGCTTTTCATATGAGCTATTTCTAACACAAATTAATGAATTAAAAGTCAGGTTAATAGCAGGTGTTTCTACAAAATAGATAAGCGACAAGACTTTTGTCAGGGACTGTGGAACTAACTACACAAACATACATAAAATGAAAAAAAAAGAAAAGAAAAGAAGGAGGAAGAGAAGGAAAAAAAATGAAAGAGAGAGAAAGGAAGAAAAAGAAAGGCAAGCTTAACTTCAAAATAACCACAACCTAAATCAGACTCATCAAGAAATTCAAATTCACCTTAATAAAGTGGCTCCAGCTTAATCACGCATTTAAATGGTTGGTAAAATGGTTACCTGCATTGGCTTTGTTGCTGAACAAGAGTCCGGATGCGGTAGACAAAGGAGATTCTTGAAGAGTCCGTTAGGAGGGAGTTAGATGTTCTTCCAGGTTCTCCTGAAGATCAGAGTAGGAGAAGTTTTGAAGGTAAAGCTTGCTGGAAGATCTGCCTCAAAGGGTTTGAGTCCCGTCTCGAAGAGCCACAATTGGTGGGGGTTCAGGACATTTAATGGTCCCTGAGCCACACCCATCTTTGGTGGAATGGCCAATGCCAGGCATGAACCTTCAGAGGGAGAAACTTCCTTTGTCCTTGTGTTTGTGGAGATTACCTGTTTCTGCTTGGTTTGGAGAAATAATGAAATTTTAACCAAAGTGTATTAAAAACAGTATAGTGCACTTCATGATCATCCAACGTGCACCATTATTTGAGGAATAGAGAGCAGATAATTTGATATTAAGCATTAAAAAAAGACACCATTAAAGCAGAGATACATTACAGTTTTTCTCAAATGCTAAAACACAAAAGCCAATCCTCTAAACCAAATGACCAGTTATCTAAACACATTTACTAAATCTAGCCATCATTTTCCAATATCATAAACACATTTCACATGAAGACACAATTCACAAAACACAATCCTCCGTTCTCATAAATCTTAACACATTTTTTTTTTGCTAAAACACAAGTTGCAAAAGAACTCATATTCTCAAATGAAAGCTCATGTGATGCAAAATGCTTGCCATAGTCAGCAATATTTGAACACAATGAACACACCTGGCATCATTTATTACACACAACGACTCAAAATTGAAGAAACTTGTTGCTAATGACCACATGTACAAATGCAAGTTCAGAGTGCACAGTTTGCTGAAGATTCCAAACAAACACAATGGATAAAGGCAGAGTCAGGGGAAGAGGAATTCGAGTCAGAGGAGGGAGAAGAGCTGGCCATGGAAGAAGAGGAGCAGGCCAACGAGGAAGAGGAGTTCAAATCAGTGGAGGAAGAGGAGCAGACCAACGAGGAAGAGGAGTTCAATTCAGAGGAGGAAGAGGAGCAGGCCAACGAGGAAGAGGAGTTCAAATCAGAGGAGGAAGAGGAGCAGGCCAATGAGGAAGAGGAGTTCAAATCAGAGGAGGAAGAGGAGCAGGCCAACAATGGAGAGGAGAAGGTACAGGAGGGAGAGCAAGACAACCTTGCACCATCATTACGGACGAGATGCGAGCAACAGTCATTGACCATGTCATTGTCCATGGCATGACAATGGCTGAAGCAGGACTACGAGTCCGCCAAACCTGAGTAGGTTCACCGTGGCCACCATTATCAGGGCATTCAGACAACACAACAGGTATTGTACTCTATTGCTTTCTTTGTCACAATACAATTTTACAAGCCTGTGAAAGTAGTCTATTGGTTTCAAATCAGTTGTTACTGTATTGTAAATCTGACAACACATGTTTCTTTCTTTAGAGTTGAAAGAATGCCACATAGAGGTGGGAGGGTTGCCATATTTACAGCGGCACAAGAAACCCTCATTGTGGATATGGTTCGTGAGAACAACCTCATCAGACTCCGGGAGATCAGAGACAAACTCATTGCCGATAATGTCAACTTTGAGAGCATTGATGATGTCAGCTTGGCCACAATAGGCCGAGTTCTCCGCGCCAAAAGATGCGGATGAAACAGGTCTATCGGGTTCCCTTTGAGCGCAACTCTGCGCGACACAAAGACCTACGTTACGAGTATGTGCAAGTAAGTATACATCCATGTTCACAGTACAGTTAGTGGACATACTGTGTTGCTCAGTGGCCTACATTACTTCTGGACAATACTGTGCTACCTGATGGACTGTTGTTCTGAACACCTGTGCACTTTCACATTTTCACAGAGGATATTACAGTTAGACATGATGGCCTCATGAGTACCTCTTCCTGGATGAGGCTGGCTTCAACCTGCAGAAACGAAGGCAAAGAGGCCGTAACATCATTGGCCAAAGAGCCATCACTGAGGTTCCTGGCCAACGGGGGGGTAATATTACTCTTTGTGCGGCCACGGGTTTGGAGGGGCTTGTCCACAGGCATGCTGTCCTTGGGTCTTACAACACCCAACGTCTCCTCACCTTCCTAGAGGAGCTAAAAGACATCCTCCTGGACCGCCAACAACACCATCCTGGGCCCGCACATCAAATTTATGTGATAATTTGGGACAATGTACGCTTCCACAAAACAAACCAAATCAGAGAGTGGTTCACCACCAACAGTAACCACTTTTTAAACGTCTGTCTGCCACCCTACTCCACTTTCCTGAACCCTATAGAGGAGTTCTTCTCATCATGGAGATGGAAGGTTTATGACAGACAACCATACACTAGAGAGAACCTCCTAAGGCAATGGAGCTGGCCTGTGTTGACATCCCAGTGGAGGTCTTCCAAGGATGGATTCGCCATTCCAGGGCGTTTTTCCCGCAGTGCCTGACAAGAGACAATATAGCCTGCGATGTGGATAAGGTGATGTGGCCCGATGCAGCTCAGCGACATGATGCCGCACAGTGATTGTGGTGTGTGTGGTGTGAATAAAGTAAATAAAAAAACTTCACACCCTGATCATGTTTTCAAGAGTACTGTTGTGTGCAATAGATTCTGTTTTTGCATTGAGTTGTGTTACAGTAGTGTACATGCAGAATTTACTATAGATTTATACTCTTCATATGAAACTCTCAAATCTAAATGCCTAATCTTCTGCAGAGATCTAAGAACATCCATTACTGTAAAGTTTCAAAAATATGCATTGGCAGTTATGAAACAAAGAACCTTCTCACAAATTGAGCATTGTGTTTTCATTTGTTTTGCTGTAGTGTGTAATGATGTGTATAGTGTTTACTTTTTTGAAAGCTTCGAGCTGCTCTTTTGGTGTGAAAGTTTGAGTTTTGAAGTGAGAAGGTGTGGTTGTGTTTATGTAGCTTTAGAAAAGGGTGTTGTGTTTAGACATTGGGGAACATGGAGGAAACATTTGTGAAATGTGTTTTAGCATTTGAGAAAAACTGTAACATACCAGGACATAAGCCTTTAAAGGGTAACTATGTTAATACAATGTTATATCCTGGCATATAATTTGCACCGCTGTTTGAAAAATAAAGAACAGATAATTTTGAGATCATTTTGATATTGAGCATTAAAAGAAAAGAGCATTATAGAAGAGGTACATTAATATACCGGGACATAAGCTTTTAAAGGGTAACTTGTGTTAATACAGAGTTATATTCTGGCATATAAAATGCAACCTTGTTTGGACATACTGGAGCCGAGTTTCGAGAGTGAATTGTTTTTGGGCTTGAAGTTCCCTTTGAAGTCAGCCAGAGGGGCTAAGGTGCTATCCTGCTTTGTGTCTTTTGTCAATGTGTCCGCAATTTTGGCATATTATGCGTATGGCGCTTTTTCCACGGCACCTGGAGGCTGAGGCCCCCGGTGTAACCTAAAGTGCCTGGGTGGGACCTGGCTGTCGTGTTGGTGGTTCTGTCTGAGCCCCCCTTCAAATCTCTGACCGAGGCATCTTGAAGGCACCTTTCTATTAAGACCGTGTTCTTATTTGCCATTTGCTATCTCAAGAGAGTCGGAGATCTGCAGGCCCTCTCTGTGGTCTTCTCTTTTCTGGAGTTTACTCCAGATATGGCTAGTGCCTTTTATACCCAAAAAGGTTTACATCCCCAAGGTGCCCTTGGTTGTCCCACTCCCTGTAAAGTTACAGGCATTCTACCCTCTTCCGTTTCAGGCCCCAGACCAGTAGAAGCTGATGCGGCTGTGCCCGGTGTGAGCACTGGACATTTATGTTTACAGGACGGGTCCCTGGAGGAAGTACAACCAACTGCTCGTCTGCTATAGCCCTCCGAGGAGAGGCTTTCTGCTAATCAGCAGACTTTAAGCAAATAGATCACTGATCATTCGAGGTCAGAGCTTGCTTGACTTGGAGTGTGTCAGCTTTTAAAGCTTGGTCCTCTGGAGTGCCCCTCCATGACATCTGCAACGCTGTGGGCTGGTCCACCCCACTGACCTTTGTCCAGTTTTACAACCTGGCCCCTTGGTCCTTCAACTTAGCTTTGCTTTGCTCAAGTGTTCATAAATTATTCTCTAAATGTTATCTTGACTGTATGTTTATAGTTTATTATATTTTAATTTATTGTGAAACAGTTTCCACAAGTTATCATTCAAGTCAGACAACTTTCATTTTGATTACTACAGTATTAAATGTGTCAATATAATATGCTACAGGGATGCGTTTTTGGGATTTATCCTAGTGGGAATTAGATTTTTTTAGAGTAGTCTTGGAAAGGCATGCAAAATCTGGTGCTCGAGGATGGTCTGGTGCTAGCGGCAGACACTGCGTAACTTTTTAAGGTCCAATCTTCTGTCACGGATAGACCAAGCATCAGAAACTGGGAGTAATGTACAGAATGTTCTTTATTAGCAAAAGGTACACTTAACTGAGTGCTTCCAGTGAAGTGGAGCCAGGAGCATGGAAACACACAGATCAATAGGTAGTCCGTAATGATCTATGGAGTAACCTGTAGATCGGACCATCAGTGAAGGGAAACGGGGACCTTATAAGGTAAATGGAGGAATAGGTGATTAGTAGGAGGAGGACAGGTGTAGGTGATTTGTAGGAAGGAGAGGCTAAGTGAGAGTGTGAGCATTGGAGGGAGGCGTGACTGGTGGTTCCCTGACAGTATGTATGTGTGTATTTATTTGTTTATTTATTAATTTATTATTATGTCATTTTATATTTTTATCCAAGAGTGCAGTCTGAAAGCTGAGGGCGAAAGTAAAAGGAACAGAGACTCCTCCTCCCTTATTCCTCCTCTGTGTTTGCATCATTTCAGCTGATTCACTGCACATCAAGAAACTGGGCTGGGTTTCACCATCAAAATGATTCCAGGTATTTGTTTTATTAAATTTGAAAGGATATTATATAATATTGTGCTGATTTGTGTTTAACCATTTGCATTTGCTTAGCCAGATATACCTTTAGCTTTATCCATTTAGTCATTCACCCTTGGCAATTTACATTTAACAAAAGGATGAAATTAAATAATTAGGAATCATTTCATGATATAGAATTTTATGTAAGTTTCATGCACTGTATAAATCTTTTACATAAACCTCATTCTTATTTATATTTAGTTTTTTAACTTGTGTTTCAGAAAAGAGAATTTTTGTCATAGTCTTTGGGAACACCATGGATTCCCACAAGACCTTTCTGGATCAACTAACAATTTCAAATAAAATTCGTGAAGTACAATCAGTAAAGGACAGTGATGTCATCATTGCTTTTGTCTCAATTCAATCTCATGCTGGAACTGACATTTCAGCTGCAATGGAGGGAATTCCTGGTAAGTGCAAATAACAATACTATATATACACATGTACACTTTTAGGAGTTATTGTTTAGGATGTACATGTCTGTTGCATAGACACATCTTGTTTTTTTTTTTTTTTTATCTTTTTGAACTTATTTTATAGCATTTAATTATTCATATAAATAACTGAGAATTAAACTGGGAATTCAATTATGTACTTGTATTCAGCAAACCTCTGATCTGTTTAAAGTTATTAATTCTGTTATTACATCTCTCTCTCTCTTTCTCTCACTCTCTCAGAGGGTAAACCTGTCATTCTTGTGGCTCTCCACCACATTTAATCCAGATGAAATGGTTCCAGACAGCAAATACTGTGTGAACCGGACAGATGTGTTTTCCGTAGACTGTCTCTATCATAAAGATCATAAGCTGCTGAGATGTCTGCGCAATGACGATGCAATCAGAGCAGTGAAGATACACCTTGGAGCAGATGACTCCTTCGAGGTAATTTTTAATGTAATCCTTTTAAAATGGATTACATTAAAATGGAACACATATGGAGACTCACTTACTCCTGAACAAACAGAAGCTAGTGTCGGCTCCACTACATGCTGGTTTTATGTTTCCTGGTCATGACGTCAGGCTGCCGGTGACATCGCATCTCTCCGTTGGCCGGATTACACACGTTATTCAGAGCGTGGACAAAGCAGAAGCGTTCCCAAAGCATTTATTTATTTATTTATTTATTTATTTATTTAAACATATTTATTGTCATACAATGATTTCACAGACATGTGCAAATGCAGGACATGCAGGAGCTTTAATAAAAAAAAGCAGACATATACAAATCAAAAGTCAAGAATGTAATACAGTATAACATTAGAAGAAAACAACACAGGTCAGCAACAATATTGCATTCAGTAAGTTGCTGAATACAGGACGAGGGAATGTACCTGACACTTTTCCAAAAAGGACTCTAGGTCGCTCACATTTAAAATAATAACTTTGTTTTGAATTTGCAGTATGTTTTTATAAGACAGGATTTTTTCTTTAGAAAACAATATATGTAAGCTACAATGTGTCTTTTCTTTTTACAGATTACATCCAACAGACGCACATGGACAGCTATGGAAATTGCTGTGATTATTCTGCTTATTGTTGTGGTTTTTGTTGTGGGCATCAGTGTGGGTTTTGGGCAAGGTATTGGAAATGGTATTGGAGTGTTTATTGTATTGGGTATTGTTGCCCTCATTGTTGCAAGTATTTATCTGTGTAGCGGTTTGCGTAATAAGCTTGTGTCACGCTTTATCTAATACATAATAATTTTAATATTATTTTCTAAATTTTTCTCCATCTAAATTGTCTAAAACATAACATAGTTTTATTAAATGATTATATTTGTGACAACTTTAAAACCTGGATGCAGAGAGTCACATGTCACTTGTTTAACACTGACAGGATGTTTAAAATAACATAGACTTAGGGTTTAAGTTAAGGTTTGAGGTTAGGGTTAGAAGGATATGTTAAGGCTAAAGGTTAGGGTTAGAAAAAAATTTTTATTTATCTGAATAGAGCTGTTGGGCTGTTGTAACAATATTCAGATTTTTTTTGGATTTGTTAAAAGAAAGGCAATGGCGGTACGTCAACGTTTCCATTTCCATATTTTTATTTCCTGTGTCTTTGTACAGTGTTCTTAATAGTCACAAACTAAAAACATTTCCCCCTATCTTACAAAAGCTACCCATCCAGGAGAGTTTATAAAGCTGATTGATGCCACTTTTCAGACTCACAGCATCCATTAAGTAGTTCACCGTTGGGCATGATATAATGCAATTTCAAAATGTACATAAATATACAACAAATTCTGAAGTTCTGTGTAATAATGTGTGTGAAAATGTCTGCTGCATGTAAATAAATAAACAAGCAAACAAACAAGCACTTTCAGAAGTTATTGTTTAGGATGTACATGTCTGTTGCATAGACACATCTTGTTTTTTTTTTTTATCTTTTGAACTTATTTTATAGCATTTAATTATTCATATAAATAACTGAGAATTAAACTGGGAATTCAATTATGTACTTGTATTCAGCAAACCTCTGATCTGTTTAAAGTTATTAATTCTGTTATTACATCTCTCTCTCTCTCTCTCTCTCTCTCTCTCTCTCTCTCTCTTTCTCTCACTCTCTCTCTCTCACTCTCTCAGAGGGTAAACCTGTCATTCTTGTGGCTCTCCACCACACATTTAATCCAGATGAAATGGTTCCAGACAGCAAATACTGTGTGAACCGGACAGATGTGTTTTCCGTAGACTGTCTCTATCATAAAGATCATAAGCTGCTGAGATGTCTGCGCAATGACGATGCAATCAGAGCAGTGAAGATACACCTTGGAGCAGATGACTCCTTCGAGGTAAATTTTTTAATGTAATCCTTTTAAAATGGATTACATTAAAATGGAACACATATGGAGACTCACTTACTCCTGAACAAACAGAAGCTAGTGTCGGCTCCACTACATGCTGGTTTTATGTTTCCTGGTCATGACGTCAGGCTGCCGGTGACATCGCATCTCTCCGTTGGCCGGATTACACACGTTATTCAGAGCGTGGACAAAGCAGAAGCGTTCCCAAAGCATTTATTTATTTATTTATTTAAACATATTTATTGTCATACAATGATTTCACAGACATGTGCAAATGCAGGACATGCAGGAGCTTTAATAAAAAAAAAAAGCAGACATATACAAATCAAAAGTCAAGAATGTGTAATACAGTATAACATTAGAAGAAAACAACACAGGTCAGCAACAATATTGCATTCAGTAAGTTGCTGAATACAGGACGAGGGAATGTACCTGACACTTTTCCAAAAAGGACTCTAGGTCGCTCACATTTAAAATAATAACTTTGTTTTGAATTTGCAGTATGTTTTTATAAGACAGGATTTTTTCTTTAGAAAACAATATATGTAAGCTACAATGTGTCTTTTCTTTTTACAGATTACATCCAACAGACGCACATGGACAGCTATGGAAATTGCTGTGATTATTCTGCTTATTGTTGTGGTTTTTGTTGTGGGCATCAGTGTGGGTTTTGGGCAAGGTATTGGAAATGGTATTGGAGTGTTTATTGTATTGGGTATTGTTGCCCTCATTGTTGCAAGTATTTATCTGTGTAGCGGTTTGCGTAATAAGCTTGTGTCACGCTTTATCTAATACATAATAATTTTAATATTATTTTCTAAATTTTTCTCCATCTAAATTGTCTAAAACATAACATAGTTTTATTAAATGATTATATTTGTGACAACTTTAAAACCTGGATGCAGAGAGTCACATGTCACTTGTTTAACACTGACAGGATGTTTAAAATAACATAGACTTAGGGTTTAAGTTAAGGTTTGAGGTTAGGGTTAGAAGGATATGTTAAGGCTAAAGGTTAGGGTTAGAAAAAAAATTTTATTTATCTGAATAGAGCTGTTGGGCTGTTGTAACAATATTCAGATTTTTTTTGGATTTGTTAAAAGAAAGGCAATGGCGGTACGTCAAAGTTTCCATTTCCATATTTTTATTTCCTGTGTCTTTGTACAGTGTTCTTAATAGTCACAAACTAAAAACATTTCCCCCTATCTTACAAAAGCTACCCATCCAGGAGAGTTTATAAAGCTGATTGATGCCACTTTTCAGACTCACAGCATCCATTAAGTAGTTCACCGTTGGGCATGATATAATGAAATTTCAAAATGTACATAAATATACAACAAATTCTGAAGTTCTGTGTAATAATGTGTGTGAAAATGTCTGCTGCATGTAAATAAATAAACAAGCAAACAAACAAGCACTTTCAGAAATTGATTTTAATTTGCACAAGTAGAAGGTAAAACTACTTAGTAAAATTAACTGCTTTTTTCTAGCATGTTTAATTTTTTTTTTTTCAGAGCCAATTTACGTACCTTAGTAAATATATCTTTGGGTTGTTATATTACGATTTGTGTACATTTCTTGATTAATGCCAATGTTTGTCAAAATTTCATGTGAATTGCTGCTTAAAAAATATATTTAATTTAAAATATTTTTGCATGTTAATGTTTGCATTCTTTTAAATGCATCTCGAAAAAAAGTAAAAAAAAATAAATACATTTCTCGTTCCCTTCAATGTACTGACTATTGATCATTTACGTGCTGTCTGTGTAAATCACTTGACTGCTTCGGCAGCTGTACAGGATGGTGTTGAGTATTTACGAGTGGTATTGATTTTGAAGAAACCAGGGGGGGGGGACAAAATGTTTACTGTGCAACTAATGTAAGACCAATGTCAGATGCACATCAGCACTTGCTCAAACTATATACCCAGTATAGACAATCATTTTCAAAATCATGATTAATACAATACAGAGTGATAAAACAACTACAGTCTAAAATAAAACATTAAAATGGTTTTATATGGTTTTGATCTATTTTTTATAATTGCTATAGTACCCTTAAATGGAAATTCTAGCTAGTGATCATTGATGAATCACACAATTTTAAGAAGCACACTTGGCAAATACAAATTACAAAATATAAATCTTGAAAATCCCTGAAATTTCTAATGTCTATTCTAATATAAAAATCATTTTACGCTATATTATATTATATATATATATATATATATATATATATATATATATATATATATATATATATATATATATATATATATATAAATATATTATGATTTTGTTAAATAAGAGAAACAGAGGTTGAGTCTCGTAACATTCTGGAAGGCTGTAGTTGTAGCCAGTTATAGATTTATTTATTTATTTATTTATTTTGCCCCTGAGAGCACAACTGCAGTCAGAGAGCTGAAAGTGAAAGTAAAAGGAACAGAGACTCCTCCCTCATTCCTCCTCTGTGTTTGCATCATTTCAGCTGATTCACTGCGCATCGAGTAACTGGGCTGGGTTTCACCATCAAAATGATTCAAGGTATTTCTTTTTATAAAATCTAAAAGCATATTATGTGATATTGTGCTGATTATGTTTGTGGATGATTTGAGAAACTACAGTATTTGCATTTGCTTAACCAGATATACCTTTAGCTTTATGCATTTTATCCATATTTATTTATCCATCCATTCTTGGCTATTTACATTTAACAAAAGGATGAATTTAGATCATTATTAATCATTTCATGATATAGAATTATATGTAAAATTCATGCACTATTTAAATCTTATACATGAACCTCATTCCTATTTATATTTTGTTTTTTGACTTGTGTTTCAGAAAAAAGAATTTTTGTCATGGTCTTTGGGAATGCCATGGATTCCCACAAGACCTTTCTGGATCAACTAACAATTTCAAATCAAATTCGTGAAGTACAATCAGTAAAGGACAGTGATGTCATCATTGCTTTTGTCTCAATTCAATCTCGTGCTGGAACTGACATTTCAGCTGCAATGGAGGGAATTCCTGGTAAGTGCAAATGACTATTTTACTGCATTCCTTTTTTTTTTGTAATTAATATTATTTATTGTACGAAAAAATCTAAAAATAAGCTTAATAATTGATTATTATTTGTTATTGTATTTATATTTAAATATTTATAATTATTATTTTTTCATTTATAAAAAATATTTAACATTTATAATACAATTTATTTTAATTATATATATATATATATATATATATATATATATATATATATATATATATATATATAAATGTACATCTAAATTAAGTGTGTGTGTTTGTATGTATGTATGTATGTATGTATGTATGTATGTATGTATGTATATATAGTTACATTTCTTTCTGACTAGACATGTTTGTTTTATTATTACTGCAGTTCCTGAATGTTTTATTGCATTTAATTGGAAATTTAAGGTTTAAAATCAGGTGGCATAAGCATCAGAAATATTGTACTGTAATTAATCAGCACACCTCTAAATGATAATTCTGTTATTACATCTCTCTCTCTCTCTCTCTCTCTCTCTCTCTCTCTCTCTTTCAGAGGGTAAACCTGTCATTCTTGTGGCTCTCCACCACACATTTAATCCAGATGAAATTGTTCCAGACAGCAAATACTGTGTGAACCGGACAGATGTGTTTCCCGTAGACTGTCTCTATCATGAAGATCATAAGCTGCTGAGATGTCTGCGCAATGATGATGCAATCAGAGCAGTGAAGAAACAGCTTGGAGAAAGCGACTCCTTTGTGGTAATTTTTTTAATATAATTATTTTAAAATAGTTAGGGTGACTCAATTATGATCCTTTTAGAGTAACCTTGTGTCATGCAGCAAAACCAGGTGTAATTGCAAGTAAATACTATTTTTTTTCAAAATGCAGGCACACAAAGAAGAGGGGTTAGGCAAAACCATAGTCAGAGCATAGCTATCAGCAAAAAAGTAAACTAGGGAAGACTATGGACAAAAAAAAGATACAAGAGGTAAAGATACAAGAGATATGTAATATCAAGAAACCAGACCGGATTCCTGCTCCAGTGGGTTTTTTTCATGCATGTTGCAGTTCCCATTTTGACCACTATGCTGTTAATAGACAGTGAGTTCATTGCACCAAAACTGAGCAGCATTTAGAAAAAGGAAGTAATTCAACAGAGTTTGTTAGTTTGTCATAGTATCAGTCAGTAGCAACATATTCTAACTCAATAATCCACTGCCATGGACAAGACCTTACTAAAAAGGTGTTTTTGTTCTGTAACATTCTGGAGTGTTTTATTTCTTCTTATCACTTAAATAATAGCCGCTGTAAGAAATTGTTTCCTCACTTCAAGAAATTTAAATAATATCATGCTTTTAAAGCTTGAGACTCCGATGGCTAGCACTGAGATCTCAGTGATGTCCTTTTGTCACATTCTTGCTACATCCCTGTTGCAGGTGAAGGATTATGTCATGCAGTGATTTCACAGACAGGTGCAAATGCAGGACAATGCATCTTTAATAAGAAATGCAGACTTCAGGTCTCTCAATAAATGTGAACTATGAAATAAATGACCTTAATTGCTGTCAAGTGCTGAACAGAAACTTCAAAACCCCTACTGCCATCTTCTTGTCAGAAGTTGCACTGATTTAAAATTCACTATTTTTGCATATCAATAAAAAACAAAAATGCTTGCTATGTTGCTGAAAAAACCCAAACCATGTAGTGCTATGTTTTTTTTTTCTAATTAGCATATGTGCTATTTAGTTATCAAAACTTTTTTCAGACTAGGACTCCAAGTCTACATTTGCTCTTACAGCTCTCTGTACACCTGAACCATGTAGTAAATGTTCTTGCTTGCTTTGTTTGGTTGAACAGAAAACAGAAATCACAAAACCTCTACTCTCATCTTCTAATCAGAAACTACACTGGTTTAAAATAACAGCTGTATTTTGCATTTGCAGTATGTTTTTATAACAAAGGATTTTTCTCTAAAGCAAATTATTGATGTAAGTCACAATGTGTCTTTTTTTTTTTTACAGAACAAATCCTACAGATACAAACCGACTGCTGTGGAAATTATTGTGATTATTCTGCTTATTGTTGTGGTTATTGTTGTGGGTATTGCTGTGGGTTGGTCTGCAGGAATTGGACTAGGTATTGGAGCGTCTTTTGTTTCTGGTGTGGTTGGAAGTATAGTTGCAGGTATTTATCTGTGTAGCGGTTTGCGTAATAAGCTTGTGCCACACGTATCTAATACATAATAATTTAAATATTATTTATTTATCAAAATTGTTCTCCATCTACATTATCTACAATGTAAGATATTGCTATTATGTGATTTTGTGACAAAGTTAAAAACCTGAACAGATTTGTTTTTTCTCATAAATAAAACAACTGGATGCAGGGAGTCAGCATGTTTGAATGAACATAGATTTACGGTTGAAAAACAAAACAGAAATGTATCTGAATAAAGCTGTTAGGCTGCTTTAACCATATACAGATTTTTTTTTTTCAAGATTTGTGATTAATGCCACTGTTCAGACTCACAGCATCCATTAAGTAGTTCACTGTTGGGCATGATGTTATAGATTTTCTCAATGTATAAAAAGATACAAAAATACTGAAATACTGTGCAATAATATGTGTAAAAAATGTCTGTTGTATGTGAATAAATAGATGAATAAATCCCTATATAAATAAATAAACAAAACAGTTTCAGTAATTGATGCACAAGTCAATTTTTTAATGATATTCTAATTTATTGAGATGCACCTGTATCTTTTACCAGTACACTGCTATTACCTCATACAAAGTCTGCCTATACAAGCTTTTTATATTGCATTGACAATAAAAACATTTAATAAGAGTGAAGAGAAACAATATTTCGATTCCTCTGTATGTCTGCATATATGGTGACATTGGAAAATAAAAACCTTGAACTTTTTATTTCAAAGGCAGGCAGAAAAAGAAGAGTGGTTAGCCAAAAGCATAGTCAGATCATAGCAATCAGCAAACGATGTGAACCTGGCCAAACGGCAAAAACCTTTTTTTTTACCCCGTAAATAATATTAGCTAAGAATTTGTTCCCTTACCTTCAAGAAAGTAAAAAAAAAGCTTGAGATTCCGAGGGCCAGCATTGTGGTCTGTGATGTTCTGCTGCATCCCTGTTGTAGGTGAAGGATTATGTCATGCAGTGCTTTCACAGACTGCTGCAAATGCAGGACAATGCAGCTTTAATAAAAAATGCAGACATATCCAATCTAAAAGTCAAGCATGTGGTCAATACATTGTGTCAAATATAATAATAATAAAAGAACAGGTCAGCAACAGTGTAACAATAAGAGTCATTAATGATTTGCTAATTATATCATGAGGCATGGGCGTAAATCCCGGGGGGGGACGGAGTGGACATGTCCCCCCCATCCGAGGATTGCCCCCCCTCAAAAAAGAAATCGCACTCTCTATTGTGAAAAATATATGTATCTATACCTAAATAATTGTGTAAGTAGGAAAGAAACCCGCAAAAAAATGCATTTAGAAACAGTTGAGTTCCCCCCTCCCCTTCCTCACAGTGGTTTGACCCACTGCCTGCGTTCCCAGTTCATCTCACCTACTCTTCACACACGAGTCAGGGGTGTGTCTGCGGCTCAGTTAATGTTCAACTCCATTAACTAGGGTATTTTATTCACTTTAAATAAAGCGATTATCTTTAATCTAGTTAATGCAGACTCATTCATAAATTAGTTGCGGCAAAAATGCTGATTACGGATGTAATTTTCCATGAATCTGCTCTATTAGCGATTAAAATATGACTTATCTAGTGAACGTTAGCTTGTTTACAATAGCTTGTAGCATAGTGCACTGACACTAACACACCAAAGCCGTTTCCCATGCAGTGTTTTATTTGGGACGACTTGGTATAATGTTAATTTAATATTAACACACAATTAGCATATTGTTTATCTGTGCATTTACTAAATGAGCATTGTGCTACGTTTGAACTGACCACACTGTATTTTATAATCAATTTTTATTCTGTTCTTAAATGTCTTAATTCATTTTAAATTCAATTTTAAACCTTTTTTTAATTCCTTGTTTTGCTTTGTTATTGAACCTGAGAAAAACCTAACCATAATGACGCAGTCTCCATGCTACAATAATAATAATGATAAAAGCAAAGTTTTTCACTGTGGGGACACTGTGTCTTTATCAGTACAATTTGACTGTATTATTTGTGTCCCCTTCAAAAATTGCTCATGAGAAATTTTATATTTATTGTCCCCCCCTACTGTTAAATGAAATTTACGCCCATGTCATAAGGGAATATTCCTGACACTTTCCCAATAAGGACTCCAGGTCTCTCAATACACTAGCACAATTCAATCAAAAATGGCATTGCTGCTGTGTGCTGAACAGAATCTACAAAACCTATACTGCCATCCTCTGGTCAAAAACTACAATGGTTTAAAGTCACTATTTTTCATAATATAAAACAAAAAGCTTGCCATGTTACTAGGAGACCCCAAACCATGCACAGCTATGTTGTTTTGCTAATTAGCTAGCGTGCTATTCAGTTATCAAACCAAACCTTTTCCAAAAAAGGACTTCCAGTCTACATTTGTTATCTCACAGCTCTCTGTACACTTGATTTATTGTTTTTGGTGTAGTTAAAGGTATTTTTATGTGTAGTGCAAAATTGTTCTCCAAATAAAGCCTGCAGTTAATTATAAGAGTATATAAGTATCTAAAATATAATAAAGTGTTCTGATATGATTATATTTGTAACAACTTTTTAAACAGAACATGCTTGTTTTCTCTCTTAAATGGGAAGAGTTACGTTTTACGCTGGCAGGATGTTTAAATTAGCATAGGATTAGGTTTAGGGCTAAGTTTAGGGTTAGGGGATAAGGTTAAGCTTAAGGTTAGGGTCAGAAAGCATGAAAAGATGCAGAAAGATGTTTTTTTTTCATGATTTCTGAAAACGTGACAATACATCAATATTTCCATTTACATTTTCAAATTTGATTTGTTCCATTATCTTAGTGTAGTGTTCTCAATGTCACAAAGTGTTCAGGAATTGTTAGCTAATTCCCCACCTTGCAAAAGCTGCCCATAATGACGCAGTCTCCATGCTACAATAATAATAATGATAAAAGCAAAGTTTTTCACTGTGGGGACACTGTGTCTTTATAAGTACAATTTGACTGTATTATTTGTGTCCCGTTCAAAATTGCTCATGAGAAATTTTATATTTATTGTCCCCCCCTACTGTTAAATGAAATTTACGCCCATGTCATAAGGGAATATTCCTGACACTTTCCCAATAAGGACTCCAGGTCTCTCAATACACTAGCACAATTCAATCAAAAATGGCATTGCTGCAGTGTGCTGAACAGAATCTACAAAACCTATACTGCCATCCTCTGGTCAAAAACTACAATGGTTTAAATTCACTATTTTTCATAATATAAAACAAAAAGCTTGCCATGTTACTAGGAGACCCCAAACCATGCACAGCTATGTTGTTTTGCTAATTAGCTAGCGTGCTATTCAGTTATAAAACCAAACCTTTTCCAAAAAAGGACTTCCAGTCTACATTTGTTATCTCACAGCTCTCTGTATACTTGATTTATTGTTTTTGGTGTAGTTAAAGGTATTTTTATGTGTAGTGCAAAATTGTTCTCCAAATAAAGCCTGCAGTTAATTATAAGAGTATATAAGTATCTAAAATATAATAAAGTGTTCTGATATGATTATATTTGTAACAACTTTTTAAACAGAACATGCTTGTTTTCTCTCTTAAATGGGAAGAGTTACGTTTTACGCTGGCAGGATGTTTAAATTAGCATAGGATTAGGTTTAGGGCTAAGTTTAGGGTTAGGGGATAAGGTTAAGCTTAAGGTTAGGGTCAGAAAGCATGAAAAGATGCAGAAAGATGTTTTTTTTTTCATGATTTCTGAAAACGTGACAATACATCAATATTTCCATTTACATTTTCAAATTTGATTTGTTCCATTATCTTAGTGTAGTGTTCTCAATGTCACAAAGTGTTCAGGAATTGTTAGCTAATTCCCCCCACCTTGCAAAAGCTGCCCATCCAGGAGAGATTATAACTCACTAATTGAAAAAACACAATCTTGGCTTTGTTTTTAAGGCTTCAAACTGTTAGGACCAACATTGTGGTCTCAGTGACATCCCTCTCAGTCACATTTCTTCCCTGTTGTAGATGAAGTATTTTTGTCATGCAATGATTTCACAGACAGATGCAACTGTAGGACAAGAGCAGAGGTGGCAAAAGTACACACATCCTTTACTTAAGTAGAAGTACAGATACTCATGTTTTAAAATACTCGGGTAAACGTTGAAGTACTGATTATACTTTTTACTTAAGTGAAAGTAAAGAAGTTTTGGCTCTGACATGTACTTAAGTAAAAAGTAGTTATTACTTCTACCTGTTTTAGCTGTTAACTGGACCTCACATCATGATAGATAGATAGATAGATAGATAGATAGATAGATAGAGAGATAGAGAGATTGATTCCTGGTCGAGCTACTTGCTGTGTTGGTAAATAAAACTTCTGGACCTTGTCCCCTCTGAAAACATTTCAATTTTGTCCTTTCTGTGTTGGATTAATTTCTTGATTTCCTGGTCTTTAATGAAAGATAACTCCACCAAAAAAAGCACTTCTGTGGTAGCTCAGGGGGTTAAGGCTTGTGCCTGAAAATGGTCCTTAATATAGTCCACGCTGGTGATAAGGTTTCAAAGCCAGTCCTACATGCCTTCTTTCTTACTGTGCTGGCATGAAACAAAGTATGAACCCTCTAAAAAGCACACATGCTTTTCAGCAGTGATCACTCAGTGGTTTAAGGCTTGTGCCTCATCTAAACATGCTTCCCAGCCTGATCTCTTCCATGGTTCAGTGGGTTAAGGCTGGTACCTCGCTGATGGTGGGGATCAGGGTTTGAATCCTGCTAGTTGCGATGTAGGTTGTGTTCCTCCTTCCTAAATCTTTCTTTAGCTTTATATTCTTGTGTTGATGGTTTAAAGGTAGATAGACCTGCTCTAAACAACCTTCCTGGCCTGTCTTCCCTGATGGTTCAGTGGGTTAAATCAGGTTTCTTGCTTTTAGTGGGGTTCAGGGTTCGACTCCTGCTTTCTGTTTGCCAGTCATGATCAGGATTCACTTCCTACATCTTTTTTAGCGCTATATTTTTCTTTTTAATGGGTTGAAAAGAAAGATAGACCTGCTCTAAATAAGCTTCCTAGCCTGTCATTACCGATGGTTCAATGGGTTAAGGTTGGTATCTCGCTGGTGGTGGGGCTCATGGTTCGAATCCTGCTTTCTTCCTGTTATTTACAATGTGGGTTTAACTTGTGCTACTTACATCTGTATATGCTTCCTACATCTTTCTTTACCGTTAAATTCTTGTGTTGATGGTTTGAAAAGAATGATAGACCTGCTCTAATCAAGCTTCTCATCATGTTTTTTTCTGATGGCTTAATGGGTTACGGCTGGTACTTTGCTAATGTTGGTGGTCAGGGTTTAAACCTGGGTTTCTGTCTGCTAGTCATGAGGTAGGTTAAATTCCTGATTCCTACATCTTCATATTCTTGTTTTGATGGGTTAAAAAGAAAGATAGACCTGCTCTAAACAAGCTTCCCAACTTGTCCTTCCTGATAGTTCAGTGGGTTAATGCTGGTGCCTTGCTAATGGTATGAATCAGGGTTCGAATCCTGCTTTGTACCTGCTAGTCACGTTATGGGTTTGCTTCCTATGTCTGTCTTTAGCATTATATTCTTGTGTTGATGGTTTGAAAGAAAAGATAGACCTGCTCTAAACAATCATCGCAGCTGGTCCTTCCTGATGGTTCAGTGGGTTAAGACTGGTATTTTGCTGTTGGTGGGGTTCCGGGTTCGAATCCTGCTTTCTGGTTTTCTGTCTGGTCTGAATTTCTTGTTTTGAAGCATGAAACAAACGATAAACCCCCCAAAAAAAGAAAGTGTGTTGTGGGACTTGATGGCTTTGTGTTAAAAGCCTTGCCTCTGAGCTCAGAGGTTGCTGGTTCGAATCAGGCTTGTCCCCACACTGGGTAAGCTGTGTGGAAAGTAGTGTCTGGTGAGCAATGAGGTAGTTGACTGTAAACAAATCCTGTGAATACTGGCTGCTTCACAGCCTCAGAAAAAGTGAGGGTGATAGGTTTTTGGCAGAATTTTTCCCTTTATATGCAAAACTAAGTCGATACTTTTTTGAACGTTTTTGCTTCATAACCCCCTGTTTTCAGCTACTCAGACACCGGGGGGGCAGATGCCCGGATATTGCCCCCCTGCTTCAGGATACGCCCTCCGAAACCACGTCCAACCTTCCACGCAGCCATTTCTGACACCTTCCTTACTACTGCCACCAGAACCTTCCACACTCTTAACTTTGAACCCTGGCCGGGGTTTGAACCGGCAACCTCTCAACCCAGAGGTAAAGCTCTTCCAGTTGAGCCACAGGATTTCCTGCAAGAACCTGATTTTTAGGACCTTTTTTGTTTCTTTTTTTAAAAACTTTTAAAACAATTTAAAGAAAAGCTAAGTGGTAGGAATCAAACCAGGTGAGTCAGATAGCAGCGACTACTTCATTAACCATTACACCAACACAGGAGAGGCAAACAAGCCTTTGCTTATTGGACTCTTGGCTTTTCTATAGTTAGGAGACCAGCGTTTTCTCTTAGATCATGATAGTAGAGGGTCAAAACTTCTCCCCTCTGTACATTCTCTCAGTAACTCGAAGTCTATGAGAAGTGACTCAGGTACAAGAACCACATCTCCAACACCTGCACCACTGATATACCATGATTTATTGTTTGTTTATTGTTTGTTTATTGACTTTATCAGCATCGTTACAGGTACCCTAAGAGGTTTGTCATAGGGGAACACTGAATTATTTTGCTGTTACAGTGAAATGTCAAAGCATATTTACTCAAGTTAAAATACAAGATTAAAAGAAAGGAAAAATAAAATACTTCATAAAGGTATACAAAGTCCTTTTAAAATCCATAATCATTTAAAAGTCTACACATATATGGAATAGGTGATTTGCCAGCAACCAATTTTAATGATCTTTCATTGTTCTGTTTTTAAAAGCTTCTTATAATGTTCAATATAAAAGTAGAGGTAAGAATCGAACCAGGGAAGTCTTTCATCATAGATCACTAATGGCATTACTTTAAAACTCAAAACCTTGTTAGACATGCAAATAAGCAGGAAAGACAGAAATAAAGACAAAGAGACACAGACACAGCTTTAGAAAGAGTGAGAAACAAATAGAGAGACAGCAAGAGAGAGACATATACAGTGAGACAGAGACATTTACTAAAAGAGACACAGAGACAATTAGATAGAGAAAATAGAGAGACAAAGATAGCGAGATATAGCCACTTCCTGTTGGAAGTGTTTATCCTGAGCGACTCTTAATGATCTCATTTACTAAATGAGCAGTGGTGAGTTAAGTGCTTGCTCAGGTGCCCAAAACTGGCAGCTTGGAGGTGTTAAACATGTATTATATGTACAGCATGTGATATATATGTAAGCATATGTACAGTGATTAAATATAAAGGCTATATCAGTGCAGAGACGTGTGGACATCATTTAGAGCCTTTGCTATGTTTCCACACGGACAGTTAATAAGGTGATACCGGAGAAAATGCACCTCTTCAAGTCAAGTCAAGAAGCTTTTATATATATAAAATTATAGACATTTTACAGATTTGAATGATGTATTGTTTTTATCTGTACGATTAATAAAGACAGCAATTTAAGTTTGTGTCGCCATTATGAGGGAAAAACCCACAAAACGCCACCCAGAGGGTAAATTGTGTAAAACATGGCGGATTTGGTGTTTGATTTCAGACTCAGAAATAAAACAAGTTTACTAATTAAAAATATTTTTATCTGGAGTTAATTTATTTATTTTATATCTAAGTAAAGAAAGGAAAAGATTTAGTGCCGTTTAAAATAATTTAATTGTCTGAAAAATAAATAGTGGAGTAAAGTACTGATACCGAAAAAATCTACTTAAGTACAGTAACGAAGTATTTGTACTCCTTTACTTCCCACCTCTGGACAAGAGAGGACAAGCACACAGTTTTCAAAACACCAGGAAATAAATGTCCTTGCTTGCTGCTATGTTGAACAGAAAAAACATAACCTCTACTGCCATCTTCTGGTCAGACACGTGGTGTAGAAATTGATGTAGGTGGTTGTACTTCTGTAGGTATTTTAATGTGAGGCAGTGTGTGTGATGTTTCATCACAGAGCGATATACTATCTATCTATCTGACTATAACCAATAATTCACTACATAATGCATTCAATGCCAAGTGCTTTGGAAAAACATTTATGAATGTCCTTTAGCTAAATAATGCATGTGCTTACACTGTGTATGTATGGTGTAAGAGGAAAACAAATAATGTCTTTACACAGATTATAATATGCTGTTATTACATGACAGGCTATATTGTAGTAATATGAATGCTTAATAAATCTCTGTCTCTTTAGCCTACATCTATCAGTTGTTGCATAATAAAAACAAAACAGCTTTTTTTCCTCTCCTAACCTCACTTTATATCTTCTAACAGAATGAGTGTCACTTTGGATTAGAATGTCCTTGGTTTTTTTTTAAACTCACGAATGTCAGTGTGTTTGTGTGTGTGTGTGTGTGTGTGTGTGTGTGTGGGGGTCTATTCTGTTTGTTTAAGTCCCTCAATATAGACGTGAAATCAAATCTGACATGACAGGTTGAAAAGAAGGGCATGGGGAGGGAGAGAGAAAGAGGGAGGAGAGAGAGAGAGAGAGAGAGAGAGAGAGAGAGAGAGAGAGAGAGAGAGAGAGAGAAAGAGCAAGTAAACTTTAATGCAGAGAGTCACTTGTTTAATGCTGACAGGATGTTTAAATTAACATGGGATTAGAGTTATGTTTTAGGTTAGGCTTCAGGTTAGAAAACAATAGAGAAATGTAATTTAATCTGAACAGAGCTCTAGGGTTGCAGTAACGATATCCAGATTTCTATTGACAATGTTTAGAATGCTCAGAATTTCTTCTGAGGACTGTATAACTCAAAACAACAACTAAGCATTTCAATTTCAATTCAATATTTCATTTTCTTCTGCATCACAGTGTATTGGTTTAAAAATTTTTTATATTTTTCCTGAGTTTTCTCCCAGTTTAATCGTTAGTTTATTTCCTCCATCACACAAAAAAGCTACCAATCCAGAAGAGATTACAAAGCTGATAAATCTCACTGCTCAGATTTACAGCATCCATTAAGCAGTTAGGAATTAATTTTTTGGTGTACACCACGTTCCAAATTATTATGAAAATGCCATTTTGTTTTTCAAATAGTCAGCATGTTTAAAGATTTTATTTTATCTCCAACAATTATATACATTTCAAGTTACATGTTAATTCTGTATATGCACCCTTCTTTGAGATGACTTTAACGACTCTCTTGTCCATTGAACTTGTAAGTCCATCTATAGTTCTGCCTGTATTTCATTTGAGGTTGCCAGAATTGCCTCCCTGAGCAGTTCTTTGAGCAATACTGCCACCCACCCTCACAGATCTTCCTTTTGAGGAAACTCCACAGGTTCTCAATAGGATTGAGGTTGGGGGATGATGGCGGCCAGACTATGATTTTATTCTCTTTTTATGCCTATAGCAACCAAACATTCAATGGTGGTTTTTTGCATCGTGTGATGCTGCGTTGTCCTGATAAAAATCTTTTTATTTCTGGAGGCACAATTTTTCTATTTTATACCATGGCAGAAGATGATCTGTTAGGAACTCCACATATTTCATAGAGGTCATTTTGATACCATCAGGGATCCTAAAGGGACCTACCATCCCACTTCTTAATATTCCAGCCGAATATTCATCACTCCATCACCTCCTTGCTGACGTCGCAGGCTTGTTGGAACAGAGTGTCCATTCACCAGCCATCTAGAACTCCAACCATCTGGACCATCCAGTGTAGCATGCTGTTTATCAGTAAACAAAACTGTCTTCAAAAAATTAGTCTTCATATATTATTGTGCAAACTGCAAACATTTCTCTTCATAAGATTCGGTCAGGGTTGGCCGAAATACAGCTTTATGCACAATTGCCAGCCTATGAAGGATCCTGCATCAAGATTTTTTTTCGGGGTTCCAGAAACAGAAGCAGCTTTAAATATCTGTTTGCTGCTCAATAGTGGCTTTTTTTTTATAGCCGCCTTTTTAATACTATTAATTCTTCAATCTTTCTTAGTAAGCCTTTATTTGATTGCATTCTTCTGTGTTGTGAATCACTCGCAAATCTTTTGAAAGTAGTCCTCCCTCTCTGGTGTTTTGTACTGTTTTAATGATTTATGATCACACTCTTGATGTCACCGAAATGAGGATGGGTTTCCCTTTCGAGTCTGGTTCCTCTCAAGGTTTCTTCCTCATAACATCTAAGGGATTTTTTCCTTGCCACTCGTTCAACTTAACTCTTAAATTCTGTAAAGCTGCTTTGAGACAGTAAAAAGCGCTATAGAAATAAACTTGACTTGACTTTCTTCCTCCCCATATTGCATCAGAACTGTGACTTGCTTAATAATGTGGAAAAACCTCTTTAAGTAGGTTTCCTTCTTTAACTAAGATCACCTGGCAAACTAACTAACAAACCTGTCCGAGCTTTATACCTGTTACTTCAAAATATACGAGGGAAAAAAAAAATGTATTTAAAACCTGAAACTTAAATGTTAATTTTGCTGTAATCCCACTAAAATTTTAAGTGAAGTGCTGTGCATTTTTACATGTGTAAAATGGCAGCTGCATTTAAATAATAAAAAAATAAAAACAGTTCCAGTAATGTGATGCCATTTTTATTAAAACATATAACTGGACATTTCTCACATCGATATATTTTACAATTATTAATGCCATGACTAAAATGGAAGCGCAGTATAGATTTAATATACAACGTTCATGGGTTAGAAAATATATTCCACTTAATCGTCTTTCATACACCAACAAAAGGTATTATTTCTGTACAAATGGCGTTGTTTTCATTTACAATTTCCATGCTCTATTTGTGTGATACCTGGATACTGAATACTGGACAGTCAAACAGTGTGTGTCTACAGTAAAACAACATAATATCTTTGTGTGTGTGTGTTCGTGTGTTTATATGTTTGTACAATATTCTAATGAGATGTTTACACAAAGGTTTTTAAGTAATCATACTGCCATCGACAAAAAACATAAGTAGGCTATAAATTGACCTGTAGGAAGCATTCTACTATTATTCTCTTCCAAATATGTAGTGTGTCTGTGTGTCTGTGTGTGTGTGTGTGTGTGTGTGTGTGTGTGTGTGTGTGTTTGAGAGAAAGTTGAAGGGCGTGTCCATAAAAGCAATGTAACTATCTAATACTCTTGGTAATGATGTGAATAATCCAAACATTAATGCTAAGCAACACTATGAAATCTAATTATTGTCTTATAATAAGGTACACTGTTAAAATGGCTTCCAAACTTCACTCATAGATATTGAAATTAGGGCCCTAGATAGGGGGCAAAGTGCACACTAGAAAGTGCACACTACATTTCTTTTTGTGTCCACCTGCTTTTATTGTATATAGAATAAGAGGGTATTTTTGCAAAAAGAATTATAAGAAATTCAAATAAAGTCTTATTTCCTGGATTCATTAAGGTTCTGTTTTGCTCTGAACAAATTGTGACTTGTTTGCATTATTACACGTCATAGAATTTTGTCAAATCTAGCTATTTCTGTTAAAAACTGACATAAAATCGGTTAACAGCCTTTCAAGATAATGCATTCTGGATTTTCTTAGGAATGGTTGGGAAATCTGTTTACCATATGTCCATAGAAAACCATCCATTTAACCTGCTGAGGGAAAATATGGCAGCCAGAAAGTTTCTCTTAAGTTTAAAATTGTCTTCATCTACTTAGGTTGCTGTCAGTGTTTTTCCACCAGACATTCTGGTATGGTGAAAAATCCATAACACAATATTTGTTTGGGCTAAATTTGATTCATCTTTTGAAAAGCAAACAGTGACATAAACATGAATAATACAGACAGCAAACTGATCAAATGCAATCATTTGCCATTTAACTTCCATTTAAGTCAGAAGACTGTCATTTACTAATAACAAAGAATTACGTTTGTCAGTGTGCCATATTACTTTCTACGGTAATAAATAGATTTTTTCAATGTTTGCAAAACAAAGGACAGATATCCTGATTCCAAAAAGACAAAGAGATTAACAATTTAGGGGAAAGTGGACTGAAGTACTTCTGAAGTAGTCTCCTTGATCTAGATTTTAGGCAAGCATTAAAAGTTTGTTGAAGCAATATAATTAGCAATAAATACTTTTATATGTTAATGTGTTACAATTTTCTGCATTCGGGGAATTTTTTGCCTTTACTTCACTACATTTTTAATTGTTATATCTGACTTTTTACTCCATTACAGATGTGCATAAATTGTGTTAAATGATAACCTGTAATGATAGCATGAGCGAAACCCCATGGTTCTAGCAAAAGTTTGCATGAAAAATATAACAAATATAAATATACAATGTGCAGCAGAATGGAGCTGTGAATTGCAGAAAATATTCAAATACAGTTCTCAGAGATAATAACTTTTACAATTGATATTCAAGTTTACTTGAGTTATATTTAAGCTGGATGTTTGGGCAGGCATATCATTTAGACAATTAGCAAGATAAGCCTGTTAGATTGTTGCTAAGAACAAACAGTTCACTAAAATCATAATCAGCTGAATCAGGTGAATGAGAGAAAATATGTGCTGCAAAAATATGGCTGATTAGCTTCTCTGACGCATATGTGCTGTAACCACAACCATCCAGTTGACAAGTGTTACACAACAAAGGTATTTACTAAGTTTGCTTATTCTGGCACTCTACATCAAAAATTTGGCTCTGCTCTATATCACTATAGATGTGTGTCTCACCAAGACATGTATCAAAACATTTTTTTGTAATCATATGAAGAATAATAATGTGTTTTAAGATTTAATCTGAATTATATAAAACACTAATCTTTAGAAGTGTCCTGAAAATTCAGGAATGTCCCATATCATTAACTGTTTCATGTCTTTTACAATGAAAAGACTTTAAAGACCTTTAATTTTTGCACGATGCCATACATTTCAAAGGACTTTTGATGGGTATTAACGAAAGTGTGCGTTATTCTGGATTCTGGAAGTAATCACACTGTACCCAAGTGTGTGGTGGAAAAACACTATTATATGTACAGTATGCCTGTGGTTCCACTCTGTCCGTTTGTTAAAACACATGGCAGGAATGCAGGGTTTATTGTGGTGAAACAGGAAATAAAAGATACATCTAGAAGAGTTTGAGTCATTAAGGTCATTTTGAATGTCTAGCAGAAGTAAGTCAAGACGACTGGATTGGTTTTCTTGAGGATGCCTTGACTTGTTACTAGACTTACAAGAAATAAAGGGCAATAACAGAGTCTGTGATGATCGGCCTTTTCTTTTTTCCCTTTATTTCTTACCTTTCATCTCCTTCCTCACATTAGTCTTTCAAAAGTCCATGGAAATGGAGCGCTGACTCGCATCTGGCACCACGTTAGTGGTATTGTTGCTACGGACACCACCATGGTTACGGATGCTGATGCTGCTGCATCCACTTCCAATGCTTCCTGTAGCTCCACCTACAGCTCCACCGATAATTCCTCCTACATTTCCTCCCATGGCCCCACCTCTTCCGTAGATCTCACATGGGATTTCCTCCATGACCCGGTCCTCTATGACCTGCTCGGCACATTCATGAGTCTGTTTGTAGCCATAGCAGCTTTTCTTGTAGCTCCCCAGGCCGCTGTTGTTGAAGGTCTTCATGGTCTGTGGTTTAGAGAAGTCGTTGTGATATGAGAGCTCCATGGAGCCAAGCGCACTGCGGTTTTGCTTTATGCTGCCGGTGCCACCACAGTGGTGCTCATGGATGCAGCGAGATGTCGTGGACGATCGCCGCAGCTTCTGAAAGCTTTCAAGCTCCTCGTTTAGTTCCGCGAGGTCAGAAGAGAGCTCTTTGTCTCTCAACGAGAAGAGCTCATAATGTGGAGGGTCAAACACTTCCTGGATACCAGATTTGTTAAAGACAGCTGGACGACGTGAAACCACCTTCTTACGGGGCTGCTTCATCTGGACGAGTATAGAGATGATGAGCAAAACAAGCACCACGCCAGAGGAGATGCCGATAACAGTGCCATGGGTCTTGGTGATTTGGTGAAACAGGCCCTTAGACTTCCGCTCTGCACATACATGAAAAATTGATTAATTCTTAGGGTTCTTTAAATGTTCATTGAATAACTGTAGACTTATGGTCAACATGGACCCTTTTCTGATTCTTTAACAGTTAATTGGAATGAATTTTCTAAATCTCTTCATATATAGACAGACAGACAGACAGACAGACAGACAGAAAGAGTGCCTTCAGATCCACTTCCTGTTTTTACATTATTATTTGTCTGTTGCAGATTTTTGATAAAATATAAAATTTATTTTTCAAATAGATATATACTCCATAAACCATAATCACAAAGAAAAGATCTATGAAACTTTCAAATAAAAATGTATTTCCTTCCCATTTTTCAGGCTCATCTTTAAGATGTTTCTCCACATTTAAATCAAAGGATCTGTGGAAGGCTGAAAGTTCATGATGGCCACTATAATTCTTATATGGAAGAATATTTTTGCAATGACCAGTCATATGCAGAAGCTGGCCACACAGCAAAACTGGGCAGTTGGGTGAGAAGGGCAATTGGGAAATGGGGTGACTAAGAACCTGATTGTTTAGAGATTTTTTTGATGCTATGAGGAACCTGCAGGTCAACAATCAATGCAACACTCCAAAGACCTGGGGTTTATGGCATTGACCAAATAGAAGCCTCTTCTCTGAAAGCGAAGGGTGCCACTACTTTCTGAATACACTGTATATAAGACATTGATGGATTTATAGATTTATACATATATTGATAATTAAATTGATGTATGGATGAAACAAAAGTTAAATATAAAATAAAGGATAAATTGCACACTATGCATGAGATCACATTGAAATGACTGAAGTCCATCTACTTACTAGTCATTAAAACTGTACTTCAGCTTCTTAATTCTTCCCTTCCAGCTCAGCTCAGCAACAGTAAAGCATCTTTAAAATAGCTCTACATTACTGAGTGACTGCACCTAAACTCTGCTCCTAATCTACTTATATAACAAAGTGGCCACAGGCACAGTTCATTTCACAAATGTCAGTCCGGTCTGCACCAGCAGAGCCTAATTTAAGGACAAACTCACCCTTGCAGTGGTTCTCATCCCAGGGGTACACACAGTTCTGCACGCCATTACACACCAGAGAATTGTTGATGCACATGTTGCTGTGGCAGAAAAAGGTGTTTCCAGAGCAAGGAGCTGGAAGAGAGAGGGCCACACAGTGAAGACAAATGTTGAAAGTGGAACTGAAACATGTAGAATTAAAAACTACAGCAAAATAGCTTCCATGTCAATTATTTTCTGTTTAGGTTTGCAGTAATTAATACATGGGTTTACAATATAGGACTAAAGTGTATATTTTAGTCCAGGGCTGTAAGTACAGACTTATACAATATAAAAAAATTGTGAAAGAATGACACACATGGGAAGAAACAGTAATAATAAAGAGGTATAATACAGAGATGGGTCAGAGTAATACAGAGGCATGTCTCATTTATGCAAGATTATAATTAGGTTTTTGAATTTGCATGATATCAGCTCCAGTCAGGTTGAAGGAAAATCAGCATTATTTTCGGACAGTTTAATGTAACCACATATCTGGGATTTTAGTTCTGGCTTGTACTACTTAAAAATACTATGAAATGCCATTTAAGGCCATTCAGATATGACAATATCAATAAGAGTACAGTCACATAACAGTTTTGGTTTGTTTTATGCAAAAGGACACCAGAGGAGATCAATCTTTTCCTGAGACATTTGATTTATTTATTTATTTTTTATTTGATAGGGACAGTGATGATTAATAAACAGTAAAATACTGTAAATAAGTCAGAGTTAGCCCTAATTTATAATTTTCATCTGTTGCCCATTGCCACATTCTACAAATCAATCTAAAAATAAAAAACACAGGAAGTTATCGCACAAACATACAACAACATTTACAATTACATACAATAACACTACTAAGGATAATAATGACAGTATTAAAAAAATAATGTAAAGCCTAAAGAGTGAATGTTTGTATGCATGTTTTGAATAAAGTGGGCATTTAAAATGATCTCAGCAAGTTCAGCCTTTAATCCATGGCCATGATGTTTTTACAGGATATTACAATTTATTTTATAAAACCAGTGACATTTTATAAATTCAACAACTCAAAACAGTATAATTAACATTAGGAACTCCAAAAAATACACACATTACAAATCAGCAAACTTCATTTAGCATCTTTTGGCTTCACTAAGTTTACTGTGGATATGTATTTTGACATTTACAGACATTTACAGAATTCTGTTTTAACTCTATATGGTACTGGGTATATATTAATAAGAAAAGAAATAATGGGAACGATTGTAGTATCTGCAACATAACAAAAAAAAAAAATGTAAGTGGTCTGAATACTTTTCAAATGCACTGCATATATATATATATATATATATATATATATATATATATATATATATATATATATATATATATATATATAGGGTGCCCATATTTTGTACAGCATACCAGATGGGCTACAGTCAGTAATTGAACACCTATATGATGACTTGTGTGGCAGGATTATTTATCAAGTTCAGAAAGAGGGAAGATGAAAAAAGCAGTCAGGTGAAAGAGACAGAGCGATAGAGAATGAAGAGAATGAGAGAGATGCGTGGGTAATAGAAAGTGACGTGTCAACTGATTCAGCGAACCTCGACTCCTACACTTCTCTGCCTCCTCCTCCTCCTCTTATCTCCTTTACTCTCATCTCTCTCTTCATGTTCTCTGTCATGGATCTTTAATAGGTACCATTTTCATAGCAAATCTTTTTCACCACAATCAAACCCTGCTAAACACTGAACATGAGATGCATCTCTCTCTCTCTCTCTCTCTCTCTCTCTCTCTCTCTCTCACACACACACACACACACACACTCTCTCTTTCTTTCTTATATATGCTGTTCGAATGTGGCTAAGTGCATGTGACAGCAGGATGAAAAGGTCATAACATGCAATGAGCTGCAGCTTCTTCACCATTTTCACTTCCAAACTCATTAACTAGTTCTCACCTATAACTGAACATTGACTTGGATGTGTGTGTCAACGAGCATCATGTTGTTAAACAGAGGTCAGCAAGAAAAAAAAAGTGAGAGAGTGTGTGATAGGGAGAAAACATTGGAAAAAGGAAGAAAGAAACAGCAGACACAATTATTGATAAAGTGAGAAAGACCAGAACAAACTGAAATAATGTTAGGTAGAGCAACAGATTAAAAGTAATGTCAAAGCTGAAAATATAGAATAATAGAATGGAGAATAAGCGGCAGACGAACGAATAAATGAGAGATATGGGAGGATCTGGAATGTAAAAGGAAAATTGGAGGAAAAGGAAAATAAAGAAATTTTGAGAAAAAAAAAAGAAGAAAAGACAAATAGAGAGGGAAAGAAAGATAGTCAGACAAAACAACATAAGATGTTATTTAAAAAGACTGACTTTTTTTTAAAAATAACAAAAAAGAGAATGAGTTAGAAAGTAAGGAAATGGAAGAGAGAAAGTGAGAAAGTAAAAAGAGAGAGAAAGAGAGAGAGAAATTTGAGAGAGGCGGAGAGAATGATCGGGAGAGACCTCAAATGTTCTGGTTGTTAACAATTGGACTTTTTATAGCGAAGAGATAGGGAGAGAGCACATGTGCGCCTCCAAAAAGCCGTTTGACGGCAAGAACTCGAGTTTAACCGCAGAAGGTTCCCACATTCCCAATATCAACCCGATGAGATGGTGTGGCTGTGTGTTCCTAAGTTATCCTGCAGAAAGCTAAGCCCCCGGTTCATATGACTGTTTAAGATAATACGGCAAATCAACCCTATAACCCACCGTCTTCAATTGCCCACCCACTATCGTATTTCACCCCTGTTTCAAAAAATTTTGTTACTCAAGCCTGCACGGACAGTGGTGAGGCAGAACAGAATCCCCTGTCACCTCTGGAAATGGAGCACTGGCTTACCAGATACGGATCATTCTGGACTCACAACGTAGGGGGGGACCACTCCAATATCTGGTGGAGTGGGAGGGATACGGCCCCGAGGCACAGGTGAACAGACATGACATTCTGAACCCCTTTCTCTTAGAGGAATTTCATCAGAACAACCTGAATTGCCCTGCACCCAGACCCTGGGGATGGCACCGTAGAAGAAAAGCTTAAGGTGTCCCTAGGAGGGGGGTTCTGTAACAGTCCCACCAGCGACCCCTCTGCTCCACCAGAGGGAGTGATCACCTGAATTTTAAAACCCTCCAGGTCATAGGGCACTTCTTGCTTTTTAGACCTCTTAAGCCATACTCACGCTAAACACGACGCAAAGTATTGTTAGTTCTTTTTACATTCTGAGCTGTTCATGTTCATTACTGTTTGTTTTGCTGACTCCGTTCTGTTCCCCTTGACATTGAATTATGCTTTCTGTGTTTATTGGTTTGTTTGCTCTGCGGATTGACTTAATCTGTATTTGACACTCTTGCCTGTTTTCCGACTCTGCCTTTAAGCCTGCTCTCTGGATTTGTGTGTGTTTTAATAAACGCGTATAGATTCTACACATAGCCCACCTCTGCCTCAACCTTACACACATACTTCCCCAGTTAATACATACAATCTCTGAAGAAAATTGTTGTCTTTGTTGGACAATTAAGGATTCTTAGCTTTCAGAAAACGTTTCTTTTCTAATAGGAAATCACATTGTAGGATGGCAGGGTTCCCCCAGATAAATAATGGAAGAGTGTAAAATATAGATCAATGATAGAAATAATGAAAAGGTGAAAAAGAGAAAACAAAAAATTAAAGAAAATTTGAAAGAAAGAGACAAGTGTGGAACATGAGACTTACTCTTTCACTCTGTCTGTCTGTCTGAACCCCCCCACATTTCTTTCTCTGTCTCTCTGCCTGCATATCAGCAGCACATTCACAGTGACAGCCCAAGCCACTTCTCCACTTTATAAAGATTAATGTGTCTGTTACGGTTTTAGATTAGACTTTGTTCATCCGCTGAGAGGTACAAACTGTGCTCCCGGTGCTGAACACGTTTCAGGACTGACCTCGCATCCCACAAGAGTGCAACATTTCGTACAGAATAAGGAATTTTTCAGGAACCATTATAAATATAAGAATGTCTCAAAGCACGAAGAGCAGGCTGCAGTGATATTATTTTTCTTTCCGTCACAGTTTGAGGTGGAGTTTGTTCACCATTTGATTGATGGGGGCAATAAATTCAGCCGAAGCTGCCAGGTTTCAGCATGCTGCTCTGATGCTTGTTTACGACCTCTGAGATGAAGGTTACACTGTGCACTTTGAGCTACAGCACTGACCAAACAATGCTACAATCATTACAATCATGATTAACCAGCCATTTAATACAAATAATACTGACTTGAACTGGAGCAGGTCACTTAGCTAAAATTAATATAAATTTATGCACTTATGCAATAGTAATTTCATGCATTTATGCATAAAAGCATGCATATATTAAAAATGGGTCCTACCGAATGACTACATTGGAAAAAAAAAAACCTCATTTACCTTTCTTTAGTTTATCAAAGACAGATAAATGATGTTCTGGTTTCCATTAAACCTGATCCATTAGCCTGGAAAATGGGTTAACCTTTTGCTGAATTGCTCAGCAAAAAGGAAAAACAGGCTGAGTGAGAGTAATGGCTTTTTCAATATCACTGCTTTGTAATACCATTAAGTTTAATTAGGCTAATTTTACACTTTTTTTTAGAATGGACTGTAACTGCTAGTGAGTTTTGATCTGCTCAAACAGTACAATTTATCCTAGCCAATCTTTCTCTTTCCCACATATAGATTTGCAAGCGTGCTAAAAAACAAACACGGACAAAAATGATTAATGTGGCTTAATGTTTAAAACAACAATCAAACCAGAATCTCAGAATCTTTTACACACTTACCTTTTCATGAACACTATTCACAAACAGTTTCATATGTCTTAATAACTGAGACCTAGAAAAACAAATTGGCCAATTTTCATAAGAATGATTGCATGAGAATGTTTCAGCATATATATATTTTTTGTAAACCTTTTCTAAACAAATTTACCTAAAAAAAAATATTATATACTTTTAATACACTGGTGGTGTAATTTTTATTTTATATTGAGTTTTTCAATTACTGAATGTCTAATTACAATAATGTTCCATAACATTACTTTTTCAATCTAAATATGACTTGGATAAGACTATCCAGCATGTTATATGACTTTACCTTTTGTGTATGGTAATGTATAACTGAGAGCGAAAATCAGAGTGCATTGCTGCAAGCTAAGGCGGCTCTATCTTTTATATATTTCATGTCTCTATGTGCTGCAGTGCCACCTGCCTGGAGTGTATTAGAAGATGAAATATGAATGAGGTTTCGGGAATTTTATTAATCTGGCTGTGTACTGGATCTTAAAGAGTAGAGAGCTGGATTACAGATGTATCTCTAGTCCAGCTAGTTCTGATGAAAAAAATAATAAATCTACCAGTTACTGATAATTTCATAATTTATTTTATTTTATAATATTTTATCTAAATATTAGTGCTGACAAAATTAACGCATCAACGCAAATTAATTTTAACGGCACTAATTATAACGCACGATTAATGCACATTTCTGTTTGACCATTTTTATTAATAATATAAATAAATATAGAAGAGGTGAAATTAAAACCATGAACATAACGCACATTTATTCACAACGTCCTATTTTTACTCCGATATAAAAAAACTCCACCAAAAAAATCTTTTTTAATTGTGACACATTTGTTTTACTGATGCGCCGAAGCTCAAATCAAGCACCAAAATCCACCATGGTGCACACATCCCGCAATTAAAACCGTCCGTGTGGAAACATGGCAAAAGTTCCATTTGGTGTCCTGATAATTTACGTTATTTAAAACACCATAATTACTTTAAAACATTTACTAAAATATTTTGTCTTTATGCTCTATGTTGAGTTTGGTATCCATATCTGGCCATTGCTGTTGTTGATTAGAGTATTAAAAACTACAAATCTGTAATTAAGTTGTGATTAATCACATGTTAACTCAAGACAATCATATGATTAACTGCGATTAAATATTTTAATTGATAGAATCAATGTGTCAATGTGCAGCCTGTATAGCAGTACAGATTTACTGTTTTTTAAACTAACTCAATATGCAGCCATTACTGCCAAAATAGCTGGCAACAGAAGTGAGTAAACCCTAAGTGATGACAGCTGTACGTCATGTAACCATGCAAAGTAAGCATGTACTATTCAACTATTCATGTTCATGTTTTTGTCTGCTTGAAAGGACAAAAATTTGTGTATCTTCTATTAGAGCAGTAAAAATCTGAGTACAATTCTATCATACTGACCACTAGATGTTCAACATGGCACCTCATGGCAAAGAACTCCTTGAATTGGAATTGTTTCTCTCCATAAAGATGGCCTCGGCTATAAGGAGATCAGTAGCATCCTGGAACTGAGTTACAGTTCAGTGGTCAGGGTCATACAGAGGTTTTTCAAGACGGGTTCCACTCAGAACAGACCTTGCAAGGGTCCATCAAAGAAGTTGAGTCCTCGTGCTGTGCGTCAGGTGCAGAAGCTGTTTCAAAAACAGACGCATGAGTGCTGCCAGCATTGATTAAGAGGTTGCAGTAGCAGAAGGTCCCATTGTTAGTGCTCAGACCGTACGCTGTACACGGCAACAAGTCGGTTTGCATGGCCATAGTCTCAGAAGGAGCCTCTTCTGAAGCTGGCTCACAAGAAAGCCCTCAAACAGTTTGCTGAAGACAACCTGTTTAAGAGCATTAATTACTGGAACATGTCCTGTGGTCTGATGGGACTAAGATGAACTTGTTTTGCTCAGATGGTGTCCAGCATGTGTGTCATGGCCTGGTGAGAAGTAGCAAGAAAATTGTCTTGCCTACAGACAAGCATGGTGGTGGTAGCACCATGGTCTCATCTTTCATTATTTATAAATAAACGTCCATGAACATCTACTAAGCAAGTGATTGCGGTATTTACAGTCATTATTTCTATTTTTATGTTTTTGTTCTAAATTAACAAAATTCAATTCAATTCAATTCATTTTTATTTGTATAGCGCTTTTAACAATGAACATTGTCTCAAAGCAGCTTTACACAGAAAATAAAATGCTTGTCATGTTAGCAAACAAGAGTAAACACTTGAGACCATGTCTATAAATGTTATCAAATTTGGTTCTTCACATCTATCTCTAAAAAGAAAGCTTCACTATATCCATGCCTCCCTTAGAAAAGTCTTTGTAAATGAGCTGCTGCTGGAGAAACGATGCCAATATGCCAGAGAGTATATTAAATAAAAAACAATGTATGTAACAGCTTGAGCTGCTGCTTTAGAAAATGAATCAACACCATCTGATTTGACGATACAACCATGCTGTGGTTTACACCCAAATTCCCAAATTAATGTCAAATATCTTTATTTATAAATGTATTAATGCCTAAAAGGTATGACAGTAACTCATTGCATCTCCTGTCAAATTCAAGCCTTTAGTGGAGGCCACACCTGAGTGAGCCTTGCATTCATTTTTATCTCCATGTTTCAGTAGATACATTTTTACATTTCACCACTTATACAGTAATTATATCCCAGCATAAAACTACAGTACAATAAAATAAAATACTTGGAGTTTTGATTTCAGTTCTGCCAGGTTGCATATGCAGTCATGTTGATTTATCAGTTATGGCCCTGTGTGTGAAAGTCAAATAAAGAATTTATAACGATGAATCATGCATGAAGCCTGCTAGGCAAGCGACATGAACTAATGGCCAGCAATTTTTAGATGGTACGAGTGTGTGCTGTCAGAGAGAGACTTTTACATTTGCAAAAGTTCACCACCAGAAAAAAATTCCAAAAAAAAGGTTTCCATGAGCACATTTTTTTTACCAGGAATAAAAAGCAAACGCAGAGGATAAGCATCAGAAATTCTGGAGAGTTACAAGCCAAAATAATGTAATGATTATCTTCAGGTCTACATATATTAATTAGTTATTTCATTTCTTATTAATACAATATGTGTACACCACTAATAACGAAGAATGGTGTCACTTTAACGGTAAAAGTTATGACATTTTCTTTTAACAGGGAGTCACTCTTAACATTATGGAGGATTTTGCCTCAAATATGTTTTTCTATTGCATAAAATAAACTAAATAATAAAACCTGAATTGTTTGTTAACATTTTCTGCACAAATTAGGATAAGTAGCGTAAATCCTGTAAGGACTGAATCCATCCATTCACCTATCCTCTCATTATCCATCTATTCATTTATGTATCTAGTATCGATCCAGTTATGTCTGTCTATAAACAGATCAATGAATCCATCCATCATCTATTTAACCAGACGTCCAACTGATCAACTAGACAGGTCTATCGAACCATCATCCATCTATTTCTCTATGCATCTATGAATCTAAACATCTCATTTTTATTCTGTCTTTCTCATGAGCTGCCTATCCATTTATCCATCCATCCATCCATCCATTTAATTGTCCATTTAACTATGCATCTATCTATATGTCTCTCAAACCATTCAAATATCTATCTGTTGATCTGCTCTACGCCTGTCAATCCATCTGCTATCAGGTTGCCCAACCATCAATCTAGTTATCTATCCACAAGTCCATTAAACCATCTGGAAAACTGTTTATCTTTTCGTTCAACCATCCATCTATCTAATGTCCATCCAACCACTCCTCCATCTATCCATCCAAGCTGCACAGCTCCTCATTCACCACCCCTTTTCAAAATATACTTACGGTCAACAAAGGAGGTGAAAAGCATGCGGAAGCGGCTGAGGCGACTCGTCTCATCAGCCCACATGCGCACGACCCCAATTCCACTCTCCAGCATCACGTCGTTGGCCACCGTGCTGCAGAACTTCGCCTTTAGGTTCTCGATGGCACTGCTGCCATCATAAATGGCCACAAAGTTCCTCTTGCACTCATTCGAGTTCTCCATCTGGTACTCCAGAAAGCGCAGGTAGATCTGCAGGCAGGAAACAACTTCTTAAGATGAGCAGCAACATAAGAGAAGAGGCGGACTTGCATACATAATATGGAGAATCACACTATGACTTATTACCCGAGTTTAATGACACAATATGCACAGAAATAGAAAAAAATGCCTAAGCAGGATTTACATGATTATGAGAGCTAGGACTGCAGGAGGTTTAGCTGGCAATATAATTATCATACACACTAGGTTAGAAATATTATGCATGCTAATAGCAACTCTGACACATCTAAATGTACCTTCCACCCTTTTGCTGCTCCTTGCTGCCCAGAAATGCACAATCTTGTTATTAGCTTCAAATTAGCTGCACTTCAAATACTCGTTTTACCTAATCACTTATCATTCGGTAGACAACACGCAGGTTCTCTGTGACAGTTGTCTAAAGTCCTCCCACACTGTTCCTTATTGTATCCTTAAATGTGTTATAACAAGCTTATACTCCTTGTTATTTTGAGAGTTATCCGATGCTCTGGTGTCAGCTAGGAGGAATTCCTTTTCATAAGCCTGGGTTACTCAATTTGTATATTATTTTAAACTCAAATTCTGACCAAACCAGGAGTTTAAATCACAAAAATACTTAACTGTCTGTGCCTAGGAGTTTAATAGTGGCTGTAAAAATGATTAATTATCTATCTATCTATCTATCTATCTATCTATCTATCTATCTATCTATCTATCTATCTATCTATCTATCTATCTATCTATCATCTATCTATCTATCTATCTATCTATCTATCTATCTATCTATCTATCTATCTATCTATCTAAGGGATCTATAAGAGTTGAAGGAAGCAAACGTGGCTGTAATAATTATTAATTGGATAAAAACTTTTAAATACAAATCTGTTATATAAAATTTTATATTAACAAGGCAATTACATATATTTTTGTTTTGCCTATCCAGCTATCAATCTATCCTTTTATCTATCCTCTATGTCTTTACACATCTCTCTGTTCTGTACATTTATACGTTAAAGCTACAAGCACTTAAAGATCATTGGGCTGCATTTGTTAGACTTGTTCTTGCGTCTGATACATGCAGAATGTTTTCTCCTCCGGCTGGTTTGTTGAGTAAAACGTGTAAATGTCTGCAATCCCACTGCCATCTTACATTCTCCCACCCCGGCTCTTACGCTGCTCCTGCTGAGTCTGCGCTTCCATTATTTCTGCCTCATCGGCCGAATACCTGCTAGCTCTGCACTGCTAATTTAAGCTTGCCTTGAACAGTCTCCTCATCACAGACGAACAGTCGGGGGTCTGGCAATCCCCTGTGGTCTAATCAAGGCTCGGATTCGTAGTGTCCCGGGTTTGGGGTGTGCAAAATGACAGAGATGAACTGATGAGGGTCACCTTGGAATGAGGAGGTGCCCTGATCGTCCAGATGCAATCCAGAGCTTCACCGGGTTTGACTTTTTCCTCCTCTTCCACCTGGCTGGAGCGGACAAGCCCGTCTGAGCCGCTGATCTCAAACTGACAATCTGAAATGATCAATGTAAAGACGATAGACTGAATGAGAACCAGACAGCAGGAAATTCAGAGAAGGGGAAGGGTTGTGGGAGAATCGATAGTAAATGGAGGTTGAAGATGAAGTGATGAACAGGAATTATAGACTGGTTGGGAGTGAAAATAAGACTGACAGAATTGCAGACAAGCAAAGCTAGCCAATGTGATGGATGGAGGAGTGGAGAGAGCTGGTAAAAGATAGCCGGCTGTCGGACTCATAGCACAGAGAGCTCTTCAGAAGGAATTGAATGAGGCGGTGAAAGATGGAAAGGCTTACCTGGGATCGGATTTAGGAGTCCGCCCACGTGCAGTTTAAAATCCGGGTCTGAAATGATAAGACAGACATGGCATCAGTTAGATAGGAATTGCAGGCGGCTGAGAAAGTCAGGTTTTTAAACAGCTGCAGGCGCTGACACTCGAGCAGAAAAATCTGATGCTTGATCTAAATCGAGTGAATTTAATGTTTGACTTGTTTGACCTGTTTAACATGCAGAAAGCTAACACACTGACGTGACAGCAGCACAGCAAAATATTCTGTTACATTTCGTATTCTGTGGGGTGACAGCTTATATTTTAATATATATTTATCTCTAACAAATTTAACACAAAAAATAAATATTGTGATAAAGCAGAGACATCAGATCCTGGAGAGAAACATTTATAATTTGACACGACATGATTCACCATTGTATTAACAAGCGCTGAAGTCTGTGTTACAGCAAATAACCCCCTAAACTGAAACAGGAAAATAGCGCTTAGCAAAATGTGTCAAAAACAAAAACAAATCTTACAAAAATATAAAATGTCAACATTTGTCTCTAAAACTCCATGCAAATTATAAATGATGAGCATGTACAAATAAATAATAATTAGTTTATTTTTTGTGCTATTTTGTGTTAGCAATATAATAATATTTTAACCATAATCAAGTGTTTATGTCTTTAAAAATAAAATATAAAAGAAGTGTTAGAGACCTAAAATTGTTTGCACATGTATAGCATATATATTATATATTCCTCAAAGGAAACCTTAATATTGCTTACAAAATTACTTATGAACACATCGAGGAAAAATGATTATAATCCGAGTGCTACAGATGCTGACTCAGTGGTTCACCTGCTATGTAGGTGTATTTGACGCGAAAGCCAAGACCCTCGAGCTCTTCATCGCTGGTGAATTTGATCCACATGAAGCGGCCAGTAGAAGTGACCACTCCGGGGCTCTTCGGCCCACAGTAACGATCGATGAGTGGAGAGAAACCGAATGGACCATCTCTTATCTCCAAGTGATCAAAACGACACTCAAACGAGGGCTCGACGTAATAGTTTGTGTCGAAGACCAGCTGGATTCTCTGGCGAGGCAAAGCTGGAGAAGTGAAAAGGAAAAATGGAATTTAGATTCTCTTTTCAGATGAACGTGTGGAAAGCACACAACTACACCGTGTAGTGGATTTAACCTTTTATTGCGGCAATCCATCATGCCTGCATCACTCTAAAGCACACTTTAACAAACTCAGGGGGGCATTTTAACAATACCAATGGATTCAACCTTCCGCCCACCTTCCGCCCACACACACACACACACACACACACACACACACACACACACACACACACACACACACAGGCACCACTTTTATAACGATGATGCAATGTGTGCAAACTTCTGTAGAGCACTTATATATGAATATGGAAATGTATTCTAAAAATGATGCACAGTCAGATTCAATAAATCTCATTATAAAATCATCTGCAGAATTATTGGCATCCTTCAGGAAAATGAGCAGAAATGACTGACACACAGATACACAGATGTCACCCTTAAGTTTTTTTTTCATTTTGGTTTCAAAAATATCAATTGTGCAATTTGAACCGTTCTTGAAAAGTTCTTTACATTCTGTTGAAAGTACCAACAGTTCTGAAATATAATATATATTAATAACACATTAATGCATAATCCTCCTCATAATACATATTAGTTATATGAATTTTAAAATAATTAACACCATTACACCATTTAAAAATCAGCAACCTCTAAATTGCACTTTTTACTTGTTTGTAGGCTTTATACATGTCTAGAAATATCTTTGTTTAAATGTCTTTAGTTCTGTTAACCTCATTTTAAATGCTTTGTCACTTTACTAATGAATAGGCTATGACAGAAAATTTTATAACAATTCAATTCAATTAATTTTTATTTGCAACTCACTTTTAATAATGGACATTTTCTCAAAGCAGGTTTTACACAGATAACGTGGTAAGAAAGAAATAATAAGATTGTTCTTTATGATTGTATAATTGTTTCTAATGAGTGAGCCGGTGAAAACTGTGGCAAGGAAAAACCCAAGAAAGAAACCTTGAGAGGAACCAGACTCAAGAGGGAAGCCATCCTCATCTGGGTGGCACTGAATGTCCGTCTAACACATCTTGATGTTACTACATTCAACCTTAATGCCCGTTTATAAACCTTCATAGTCAAATGTTACATAATGGAAGTGAGGAAACCAAAAAATAATCAAAGAACTAGTATAAAAAAATAACATTTAAGCTAAGAGAAATGTTTTGTTATAATTAAAGCTGTTTTGTTTTATTAAACAGTACACACATGCAGTACACACACATTTTAATACATAGATTTTGTGTAACAATATGAGCTCAATAACTACAGTACAATCTGTCATATTGTAAAAAATTAACAACAGTTAAAATCAGTGATTTGGTCAAATGTTTCTCAACCCCAAATTTTATTACTTCATATTTACCTTAGTTTACTACTCAAATGCACTGAATACAAACAAACTGATTTTTTTATATATAAAATCAAATGTATACTGGTTAATTTCTTGGATTCTTATCATCAGATTTTTTAAAAATAAGTAACAAATGCTAGCAACTTGAATTCATCTCTATTCTTCTTCTTCTTTCGGCTCCTCCCATTAGGGGTTGCCACTGCGGATCATCCGTCTCCATACAGGGGGGTATGGAGACGGATGATCCAACTCTCTAGTGGTCCTCTACATCTGCCTCTTTCAAACCAACTACCTGCATGTCTTCCCTCACCACATCCATAAACCTCCTCCTTGGTCTTCCTCTTTTCCTCCTTCCTGGTGGCTCAATCCTCAGCATTCTCCTACTGATATACCCCATGTCCCTCCTCTGCATGTGTCCAAACCATCTAAATCTCACCTCCCTCACCTTGTCCCCAAGACGTCCTACATGCGCTGTCCCTCTAATAAACTAATTTCTAATCTTGTCCATCCTCATCACTCCCAACGAAAACCTCAACATCTTCAGCTCTGCTACCTCCAGCTCCGCCTCCTGTCTTTTACTCAATGCCACTGTCTCTAAACCATACAACATCGCAGGACTTACCACAGTCCTATAAACTTTCCTTTCAATCTCACAGATACTCTTCTATTACAAATCACTTCTGTCACTCTTCTCCACTCACTCCACCCTGCCTGCAGTCTTTTCTTCACTTCTCTAACAAACTCTCCATTACTTTGCACTTTTGACCCCCAGGTACCTGAACTCCTCCACCTTCTCCACCTCTTCTCCCTGCAACCGCACCACTCCACTGCCCTCCCTCTCATTCACACACATGTACTTTGTCTTACTCCTACTTTCATTCCCCTTCTCTCCAGCGTGTACCTCCACCTCTCCAGGCTCTTCTCAACCTGCTTACTACCCTCACCACAAATCACAATATCTCTATTAAATCTACATATTTAAAACAATTCACTAGTTTCCTGTCATGTCAGTGCATTTTTCAAATCATATGGCAATCTTCTAATACTTTTGGTAAAAAAGCATATAGTTTCTCTTTAAATAAAATTTAATACCATCCAATTGTATATTTTATCTTTGCTGATTTTAATGGTTGAATAATTTAGCAACTTTCAACAGGGGGCGCTCTTACACCGACAATCTTATCTGTAAATGGGCATTGTGTTACACAGTGCCGAGACTGACTTAGAAAAGCACGGCTTTTCTAAGGGGGAAAAAATGGAACATATGGGCAACAAATGTGAGGTCGGCCCCCCGACTGGTCAGGATGGTCGAGCAAAGTTTCCTTTGAGAGGCTTTTATAAATGATGTTGCTGCTGTTTGTTTGAAGTCAGCATTAATCACTTTGTGTTAATTAATAACTCCTGTCTGTGACAGCAAAAAAAAAAACTAGGCCAATGGCTTATTCATAGAGGTGTGTTTTTTACTTACCCTCGAGGACATAGACACACTCCTTGTTAGGTGGGTAGGTGTTGGGGTAGTTGGGGGACATAAACTGGCCTCCGCTGATGGTTTTGGTCCAGATGCCACACTGTTCATTCTTGGCTGGAGGTCCATCTTCATTCTGTGACTCTGTAATAAAGGATTACAAAGATTTTAACAGTCGAACGTTAGCTAATGGTCTGAAAGAGTGATAATCATATAATCATACTGTATTTCCAGTCCTTTTTTAAACGATTCTCTAACCAGGATGATTATTCAGCAATTCAGCAATCAGTCAGACTACTAAATATTTGATAATATGATAAATAATAAAAATGCTAGTGTTTCAGAGAAAACACTTTAATGCATATATATAAACATCCAATCTACATAGTCACACATTGATAGGGCAGTGAGGATGCTGTGAACTGTACCTCTGACTTTTTGCGCCAGAGCAAAGCCCTCTTCTATCACAATGAGAAGAATCCAAGCTGGGGGAAAAAGAAAGTCAGTCAACAGTGTCATTAATTAACTCGATCTCTTTGCATGACTGACTCATGATTTTCATTTTTGCTCTCAATAATAATGCTCATTAGTGTATATCATTTATGCATCTTCAGGTGCTTGAGGCTGGAATAAAATCCCAATCTTTTTGGGAAGTAGACAGAGAACCTGCAAGAACCTATAGGCACCAGTGGTAACTCCATGTTGGGCTACTGAGCTGTCATTGGGCTACTGATCTGAAGGTGGTGGTTTTAAATTTAAGCTAGGATGCCACTGTTGACTTTTGAGAAAGACCCTTAAGACTCAACTGCTCAGTTGTTTTTTTTAAATAAAACCACCAGCTAAATTGAGCAAATTTACGGCAAATGGAAACACACAGACATGAGTCGAACATTTGAAACTACACAGAGAGTAAACCAAGCTTAGGACTGAAACGGGGACCTGGTAGCTGTGAGACAGTAACGATACCAAGTCCAGCACCAGGCCACTAAAATATATTTTGCTGCAGACCTAAAACAGAAACTGTCCTGTGGTGTTGCCATTACTAGTGTGTATTAAACATTGAGCAGGATTATATACCTTTATAGGATTATATATTATATTATATATTTTATTTCTTTTTTTTCGATTTCAATTGTCTATTGTTCTACAGGATTTTCTGAACATCTTCATAATGGTATGCAAAAGGAACAGCTCAGAACGATTACAGCAATAGTTTTAATAGGTGAAAGAGTGAAGCTGCAATAATACCTTATGTCTATATGAATCCAAACGCCCTAATACTCATATCTGGGTTTTCTCTGATCCAATCTCAGCTCATTTGTAATGATAAATACTTCTTGGCATTAAAATATCAGAACTGCTCTCCTTCACACATACCTGCTCAATGTCATGACAACGTTTCGATATGTGCTGGTCTGAATGGGACACTCAACATCATGCCACCATTTACTATGTGAGTGTGATCAAGGCTCAGGATATCCATTGTGTGATTATTCATGAAAAATATGCACATAT